>NC_091747.1:55112436-55412436 GCF_043380555.1 Nothobranchius furzeri
ATGGGCGGGGCAAGTTCCGAGTTGTCACAGCAACAGCAGCCCACACCTTCCCTGGCCCCTCCCTCTCCGTTCACAGCCACCGCACCTCTCAGCAGCACGGCCTCCGCACACGTGAGTCCCAACAAGCCACCTGACCACTGCAACACACTCCATCTCTCTCTCTCTCTCTCTCTCTCTCTCTCTCTCTCTCTCTCTCTTTCTCACTCTCTCTCTCTCTTTTGTGTCTGCCTTCATTCGGCGAACCCCGTCTCTCACATCTCCAAACTCGAGAGCAGATAAAACGTGTGAATACAAATAAACTAAAGCTCAGCAATTAAACATCTTCTTCAGCTCCATTATTAATCCTCTGCTGGTTAATTATCTGTGAAATGAGTGTGTGTGTGTGTGTGTGTGTGTGTGTGTGTGTGTGTGTGTGTGTGTGTGTGTGTGTGTGTGTGTGTGTGTGTGTGTGTGAGAGAGAGCGCGTGCTGACCTTGTGCATCTATAGCTGAATTCTGGGTGCACCTGTGGAGGGTCTGCCTCGATTTATTGGAGGAACAAAACAAAAAAATCTTCGATGGTGTTCTCCAAATGTGCCGTTAAGTTCTGTTAACCCTCGAGAACAAGGTTATAATATTATGGGATGCCTGGCTGCTAATTAATGCGTACTTTTGGGGTGTAAACAGATAAAAATTCAATCATCCTACAGGGAAAAATCATTCAGGCACCAGGGTAAAGAAAACCACCAAACCAAGGCTGTGTGTTGTAGCAGAATGCACACCCTGTTCTATTTAATATATCTTAATGTGAAGAGCAGATAAAACACACACACTCGCACACACACACACACACTTTGACCAGATCTTTTATCCTCCACAAGCTCAAGTGTCTAAAATCAAGGCTGCATAAGATGAAACGTTAGAAATATTTGTGGAAAACGACGAACCTCATGTATAAAAGCTGCTGTTCACCAGTGTGATTGAATTATTTAAGAGTAAGATTTCCACTCTTCCTCTTGGACACTTTAATCATTTCTGGCGCGTTTTCCAGCGTCTTATGTAAGCTAACGTCTAGTTTTCAGGTCATCGGGTCAAACCTGAGCTGCTCTGTTTTAAAGGAACAGAATAAAATTCATCCTCCTCCTCCTCAGCTGACCGTGGTGTTTAATGGTTTGTAACCTCCCAGAACGCCATCTTCATTTGTCTCCACCGCTCTTTTATTTTTCTCACACACTCTTTCCCTCACCCTTGACCTGCCTCCCGTTCGTCCACATCCATTTCTATCTTTGCCCCGTCCTGTTGTCCTGTGATGTAACCACATCTGACAAGCTCAACAGTAGGGATGGAGAGATGGAGTGTGTGTGTGTGCGCGCGCGTGCATGTGTGTACACGTGTGCACGTGCATAAAAATTGTCATTTATTTTCAGTATTTTATTATTTCTTATTTCCACTTGTTCTAGTGTTTTATTTTAGCGCTCCATGACACGCATTCTGCTTTTCAAAATAAAATGAAATCCTTTAAAGTTCAGGTGAATATTTGATTTAAAATTTTATCCATGTTCTTTAATTACTTTTAACATTTTTATTGTTGTTGTTGGATCTTTTTACTTGCGGTTAGCAGCATTTAAAAAACAAATAGTATTTGTGATGTTGATCGAACGTTTCTGACATTAAGGTGACCATGAACGCTCGTAGAGGTCTACATGTGTCAGAGGAGAGTGCAGAGTCATGGAAGTTTCATCTGTTTTCCGCAGAGTCAGTCAGCCATTTTGTTCCTGTAGATGGAGCGGATTCCCCCTCCTGATGCTCCGCCCCCACCCACCCCTCACACCGTGGCCCTTATTTGGGAAATGCCTTAATTGGATTAAACTCTATGCATCAGAAACACTTTGTCAGCATGTCAGCGTACTGTCGGGGCGCCGAGGCAGTCGGAGCCTCATGTGTGCAACCCAGTAATGAGCTGCTGCTTCATTGTGTGCTTGCTTATTTATTTATTTATTTATTTATTTATTTATTTATTTATTTATTTATTTATTTATTTATTTATTTCACATGGAAATGACGGTGAAGTGTCCCAGCTTCATATCTGGGTTTTAATTGGGAAATCATTCTAAACCTAAAAATCTTTCTCTCCTTTTTTGAGGCGTTCTCTGCGAAGCTTCAGCTTTCATGTGTTTAAAAATAGCTGTTGACGCTTTTCTTCCATTACTGAGCCTGATGAAAATGCTTTTGTGTTTGTGTAGTAAACTTGTAGATAGTTACGTAATTTAGATTAATCGTGTCACAGGTAATTTCTCAAATCTATGATTTTGTGCCATGCATGGCGGGGTGTAAGTTTGGTTTAGTTCTGGTCAGAATTTACACACTTTTTATTATTTAACAATACAAATAATTAAATTATAAACTGTAAAATTACAATGCTCTTCTCTGACTTAAACAAGTGAATAAAATCCATAGTAAGATGTGGCACGTGTGTGTGTGTGTGTGTGTGTGTTCCGTCCTCAGGTGGGTGCCCTGCCGGGCTCAGCGTTCAACTTGGGCCCTCCACACATGTTCGGCAACAGGCTGAACCCCAACTCCTCTATGGCGGCTCTCATCGCTCAGTCTGAGGCCACACCAGCAGGTACAACCTAGTTTTGTGTGTGTGTGTGTGTGTGTGTGTGTGTGTGTGTGTGTGTGTGTGTGTGTGTGTGTGTGTGTGTGTGTGTGTGTGTGTGTGTGTGTGTGTGTAAAGAATAAGAGAAGAAGATAATGGATGGGTCACGCCCCTTGATCCCGCAGAAGGGTCAGGGGTCAATGATGGTCATAAGCTCCTCCCACCATGCTTACACAGCTCTGTCACATCCTTCTGGCTTGTTCGTTCAGTGTTTAACTGTGTGTGTGTGTGTGTGTGTGTGTGTGTGTGTGTGTGTGTGTGTGTGTGTGTGTGTGTGTGTGTGTGTGTGTGTGTGTGTGTGTGTGTGTGTGTGTGTGTGTGTGTGTGTCTAGTTCAGTGTGTTAGAAGAAGCAGAACAGACTGTCAGGGACTCATGATAGGTGGCAAGAAAGTTTCTGTGTGTGTGTGTGTGTGTCTGGTACGGAGTAGCTGATGAGAGAGTAAGGAGTGACTTTAGCTTCCTGATAGAAGACATCTGGTTGGCCAGAGAGCCGAGAAGAGAGGGAATAAAGAGGGAAGAGGAGGAAGTGGTTCCTGCTGTCAGTCAGCAGTCATCAGAGCCAGATCCACTCTGACCTGCAGGTCAGGTCACTAATCAGGCTCTGTGATGGGGCCACAGGGGTATGTGTGTGTGAGCGTGTGTGACTGTGTTTAATCCTAATGTGCATTTTGTTAAAGTAAATAAAAATTATTTCAGTTTTCGGTTTGTGGAACACTGGAAATTTTTGCTAATTATTTTAAAGTTTTGTGTTAAACATAAAATACATTTTCTAATGGTAAAAGCTACATTTTATATCTCATTTATTCTCTAGAGCTGCACCAATTCTGGATTTTAAGACCGATTCAGATCTGAAACAGACTCATTTAGTCAGATTTTCCTTAAAAAGTGAAAAAAATAATCTGGATAAATGTTAAAATTATTATGTATAAAATATATAAACCTACATTATATATTATATGTATTGTTTTAGGAGAAAGTTCTGTTTTATTGTTTATCTTTGCACTTGATGGTGTAACTGGAAAAATGGAGGATTTTTTTCTGCTTTAAAAATCTGACATCCAGTATAATTTTTCATCACCTAAATAATTTGTCCATTAGCATAAAATCGTGTTTAGGGTTATCCCGCCTGGGAATTTAACTTAAAGCTGCGCATCTTTATGTTGGCCATGTTTTATTGATTCTTCGATTTAACCCGATCATGGCTGCAGCTGCGGTCATGTGGAGCGTTTGTAGAGGATTCAGAAGTTTAGTTTGGCGGCTGCTGGGGGTCGTGCGAGGTGTGTGTGTGTGTGTTTGCATGTAGCATGTTTATTTTGGCAGCCGTTGCTCGTTGCTTTCGAGTGACTAGAGGGAGGTGTCGGGACGGAAAGGGTTACGGCAGGAAAATTAAAAGGAATTGGAAAAATGAAGGAAATGAAGTAGTGACCTGGTGGGGGGGTGACCGTCTTAAGTAGAGGGGAGTTTGTGTGAGTGCATAAATGTAAAAAGTGTGTGTACATGTGTGATTCATTACTCTCAGCGAGGAAAATGAAAAGAAGCATCTGGCCAGGGGCCCAGAGGGAGGAGAGAGCGAGAGGGAGAAGCCGTCTGAATGGAGGCTCGTGTGTGAGATTAAAAAACCGGTTCTGAAGTTGGATTACAGAACATTTAGCTTCTGATGAGAGAGAACGCATCAGAATACTTTAGTTTCTATCAGCCGGAACCAGGAGAAGGTCCCCAAACTAAAATAAACCGGAGTTTTACATCCTCACTGAGAGAAAAGTGTTCAACAACCAACTAGATCAGACAGAATCTGGTGTTTCTGATCGTCCACAGATTTTCCTCTAAAATTCATTTTCTCAGCAAAACAAATAAAATTCCTATTGATTTAGAAAAGGTTTTCCTGTTTAACCTCCTGAGACTCGAATTTGTATTTTCTGTGATTTAAAAGAAAACACAATTCTAGCTTTTTAGTCGATTCTCATAAACGGGATCAAATATTACTTGGATGAAAATAAATTTAAATAAAAATGTTGACAAATTTCTGAAACACATTATCTTGGTAAATATCAAGTCTCTCTAAATAATGAAAAAGGTTTAAGTTAAAGTGCCAGAGGCCAGACACGGGGTCTCAGGAGGTTAGGCGAAGGAAATCTTGTTCTGTGCTTTTCATGTTGAAGATGGTCGCGTGATGTCAGAATGGACTCGGAACAAAAGGAGGGACTGAACACATTTTTCTGCATTAAAAATATCATGAATGAATGTTTTTGTTTTTCTTCATCAGAATTGAGACAAAATGACGTCCTGCAAACATTTTAATGCACAAAGTGGCTTTGATGTCAGACGTTTCACTGTTTTCTTTGTGTGTGTGTGTGTGTGTGTGTGTGTGTGTGTGTGTGTGTGTGTGTGTGTGTGTGTGTGTGTGTGTGTGTGTGTGTGTGCGTGTGTGCGTGTGCGTGCGTGCGTGCGTGCGTGTGCAGATCAGGATGTGGGAGACAGCAGCAGCGGCGGATCTCAAGGCTTCTCCATCAGAGCTTCTCCCAAGACCACCCCGCGGTGAATACACACTCTCTCACTCTCCGATGCCCTCCCACCCCTCCCTCATCATTTACATTCCTCACTGCCCCCTCATCCCCCCTTTTCTCCTGCCTTTCCCCTCGCCGGCCCCTCGGCTCCGCTCTCTTCCTCTCTCTCCTCACACACACACACACACACACACACACTCACATTCCCTCGTTGGCGGCGTTTGCCCCTACAGGCGATTTTCTCTCTCCTGACCAACCCAGGCTGGTTCTGTAGGAGGTAGCCATCCTTCAGGTCCAGTTGGACTCTCTTCTCTCCTGATCTAGTTTAAGTCTTGAGTTTCGGCTTCACTTGGGAATATTTGCATGGATTCTCCAGGATGGGAGCATTGATCAGAAACATTTTTGTTTGTCTTCTACTTTTTTGGAGCGTGTGATTCCTTTAGACAAGGTTGGTAAGTTATTTATTGGTCAAATTAGTTTAATAAATAATGATATTTTATACTGAATGTGGCTCGGCCATCCTTGATACTAGTTTATATATTTTAAGGCTAAAATCCTCCTCTTTAGGAACCGTTTAATCCTCGGGCAGCCATGTTGTTGACTTTAAAAGCCTTTATTCACGTCCCCTCTCCGCTCCTGATGTCCCTCGTCTCTCCTCTTTCACACCCAACAGATTGTCTCAACCACCAGGATTTATCGCATCAGGACGTTGCACTCCCCTCGCTGTCTCTCCGCGTCCCGTTTCTCCCTCCCTCTCCTCGCTGTCCTCCGGCTCTCACACGCAGACAGAAAGCCTGGCCCCTTTTCATTAGCGGCCACTGTAACAACAAATTGATGTAGTTTTATAGCCAGCAGTGTCTATGTTTGTCTGACATTTATGTTGGGTCGTTAATCTCCCTATTGACCTCTCCATCCCTCTCTCTCTCCCCCTCCGTTCAGCTCGCCCATTGGTGGCCTGCAGATCCGCTATGACTCCTCAGGGTCGTTGCCGGGGTTGGGGGTGCTCGGAGGCGGAGGCGGAGGCGGCGAGACGCTGCCCCCGGTGGCCACCAGCATCGAGCAGCTCCTGGAGAGGCAGTGGAACGAGGGGCAGAGCTTCCTGCTGCAGCACGGAGCGCAGGGAGACGGTGAGTGGACACTTCCTGGCCGTGCCACCTGGCTTTTTCTCTTTCAGTGGTTTTATCCGTCATTGTTCCACCTGCCAATATCTATCCATCATCCGCTTATCTCGACATCCCTTCTGGGATCAATGAATCCAAAATGAAAAATGAAGCGACGGCTGCCCAGTTGTTAGAAAGGCCGTCCTTCAGCTGGATCAGGCTGACTGAAATGTCCTCCCTCGTGTCTCATCTTGTCCTTGAGCTCTGGACTAAATCTGAGTGAGCACTGGGGGGCAGTGGCAGCTTATGCTGACCTTTGACCTCCCTGTGGAATATTTCAGAGGATGCTTGGACAGAAGGTGTGTGGAGGCGGAGCTGATGGATGATTAGTGTAGATTTGTGGGTGATGGTGGCACAGGAGTTAAGTGCTCGCCCCGTAATCGGAAGGTTGCAGGTTCGAGCCCCGCTCAGTCTGTCGCTGTGTCCTTGGGCAAGACACTTAACCCATGTTGCCTGCTGGTGGTGGTTGGAGGGACCGATGGCGCTGTGGCTACATCGTAGCTCATCACCATCTGTGTGTGAATGTGTGTGTGAATGGGTGTGTGAATGGGTGAATGACTGATTGTGTTGTAAAGCGCTTTGGGGTGTTCCAGGACTCTAGAAGGCGCTATATCAAATACAGGCCATTTACCATTTAGTCTCCTCACTAGTGAATAAGCGCGTCCTGTAGCTAACTTTTATAGTAAACGTGTGAAAATGGGATGTGTTTCTGACCTCCATCAGTTGTGGGGATGTTGAAGAGTCTCCACCAGCTGCAGGAGGAGAACAGGAGGCTGGAGGAGCAGATCAACACTCTCACCATGAAGAAGGAGAGGCTCCAGCTTCTCAGCGCTCAGTTGTCCGTGCCTTTCACCTCCACCGTCTCCTCCGGTAAGCACGCCAACAAGTTCAGATCTCGAGGTGCAAAAAAGGTTTGAAGCTTCCACTTTTACTTCAGAGGAGTTTAAACACGAGCTGTTTCTGTGCAGCAGATGTAAAGGGAGCCCAGCCTGGAGGTTCAGACTCTTCTTTACCTGTAGCAGCTCAGGTGAGGACTCCGTTTCCCACCTCATCACCGACTCATGACTCGCTTCAATAGTTAAGATTCACTGAAGCAAACGTCTGTCATGATTCTCTTCAGGACACGGCATCATGTGGCGGTCACAGCAGCAGCGGCTCCACCTCTTCGCTCTCCGCCTCTCCCTCTGTCTCCCAGAGTCCGCCTCAGCCGGCGCTTAACGGCGTTGCCACGGCGGCTGGTCTGGGTGGCGTGGCGGGGCTGATAGGAGCTCTGGGGGCGGGGAACACTCTGGGAATAGGGGGGATCGTTGGAGCGTTGAACGGCGTGATCCAGACTCCAGCGGGCACCGCCAGCCCTCACACGCATTCTACAGGAGCGGCGCCCGTCAGTAGCAGGTAACCAATCAGCCTATCTCACAATTCTTCTATTTCCAGTGCAGAAGTCATCAGAAGCAGAACTGAAGTTCATAAACCTTTGTCTTCTCCTTTTATCTCTTTTTGCTGCCATGTTGGATTCTAGCTCAGCAGCTAGTAAGAACAGGTGAGACGGGTCTGCAGAACCTCCGATGCTGAGCGGGACCGTGCACATAGTTTATGGTCATTTCTGGAAATCAGAATAACAATGAGCATGTGTGCGTGTATATGTGTGTGTGCGCGTGTGTGTGTGTGTGCATGTGTGTGTGCATTGCTTCATCAATAGGTTGGGCCGTGTTCCATTGTAAAATCATTGAAGCTCTAATTACATGATACCAGTTTCACGATCTGCTGAAACAGCCTTTAGAAACTCATCACTGATTTTAGTTTAGGGCGTTTTAGGGGGTTCTAAATGATTTCAGCCCTGATATTTTATATCTCCTCCTCAGCTGCTGCTCCAGCAGGTGGCGCTGGTTCAGGAGATGAAACAAACGATATAATTTGTGGCACACGCCGCTTTGTTTTTTCTTTTTTCCGGACTATAAATAGCAAAAATGTGTCCACACAGCTGAATTGTTCAGGCCATTGACATCTGTCATGTCATTCGCCGTGTCCGCCATATTTATTTTCTTTCAGGGCGCTCATTTTCTCTGACGTTACCTAAAGTAAGAGGCTACAGTTGCATTAGCATTAGCTGTTAGCGGTCCGGCTACTACTTTACCATGTGTGCATCTCCATTCCAGCCACATGATTGGTCCAATGCGGAGCGACTCTAGTATTGAAGCTAGCTGATAGGCTAAAATTTTTATTGTCTGGCCCTATTCAAAGCTTCTTGCTGCCCTTCTTAAACATTAGGTGTTGCTATGGCGATAACCGCTGCAGGAGTGGCAGCAGAAGAAGAGTTTAGATAAAGGAAGACCCTTCATTATCATGTGTGATCAAGTGTATTATATATGGATCTTTACTAGAGTATTTAGTAATGGTATAAGGAATAATGTTTTGTGATATTGGAGTTTATTTAATAATCTTTTCACCTACTAAACCTTCGTTTATGAGGTCCATTTTTGTTTTTCCACTCGTTTTCTTGTCCTCTTCTGTTGATGTTTGTGTTACTCATCCTGAACGTTTTTCTGTCTCATCAGCACCACACAACTGGGCCTGCTGTCTGAGCAGCAGAGACTCCTCCTGCAGCAGCAGCAGCTCCAGCAGCTGCTGTCCTCGCAGCCCTCAGCGGTACAGCACACACACACACACACACACACACACACACACACCTCCGAACCGCTGTGTTCATTAACTACTTCTCCCTTTCCCACGCAGGACCAGCAGCAGCAGGCGTTGTTCTACCGGCTGATGCAGCAGCATCAGGACCTCCATCAGCTTCAGTCCCTCTCCTCCTCCACCCAGCTCCCCTCCTCTCAGCTGCCCATCAACAACCTGCTGCCCGCTGCTCAGAGCCAAGGCACCATCACAGCCAACCCCTTCCTGTCGCTGCAGCACGCACACACCGACACGCTCGGCCCAGGAGCGCAGAAGCCTCGGCTCGCCGAGAAAGCCGTGGGCGTCATGGGCCAGGAGAAGACATGACCGAGCAGGCTCGTTTGTTTATTGATTTTGATTTTTTTTTTCACTAAAATAATTATACAGAGCTTTTCTATCAGCCTGTTGGTCAACTTCAGATCATCGGCTGGAGAGAAGTCCATCTTTCTGCTGGATCCTTCTTTCCACACGTGCAAAAAATCTGAGAATATAAGAATTGATGTTTTACAGCCACTATTTGAGCCAGCTGGGGCTGTTTTTGCAGCATTTCCTGGTTACAACCCTAAATCCTGTTTGTACTATTTATTCCAAACTAACTTAGTTTGTTTTTAACTTTTGGGCTGCTTCTGTTCCATATTTTATTTAATGTTCTTGTCAGTAACTGTTTACTAGTGTCATCATGTAGCACTGGTGTGTGTTGTGTGTTTAAGTCAACTACCCAGATATTTTTTTATTATGTTTTAAGTCTAGTTCTGCTTTTTTTTTGGTCATCGTGCTGATGTTTTATGTTTGAGTTCCTCTTTAGTTGAGATGATCAAGTCCCTGGTTTGTGTCGTCGTTCTGCTCTCCGTTGCTTCTCTCTCAGGGGCCTCAGCTGAACCCGAGCTGCAAACAGACAATAAAAACGCAACAGCAGTACATGAATGGATAAATAAATCTATTTAAAAACAAACAAGCATCCAGTTCTGTGGAACAGCACTGAACACAAGCAGATGTGCGTTTGACAGCCGTCTCACAGCGGCCCCCCCAGGGGAGTTTTGGGTCAGGATTGTGAAAAAGTTCTACACGTGTGTGCGTGTGCGTGTGTGTGTGTCCCCTTCGTCAATGAAGCAAGCCCCATACGGTCACCGCAGAAGCCTTGTTCTTTCTCTCGCTGTCTCTTCCCGGGCCAGATACCGGAGGGGCCGCCCCCACCCCGCTGCACCTACCTCGACAACAGGACCTAAAAGGCCGACCGCAGCGGCCGCTTATAACCCACCACAGTCTGGACCGGCCAATCAGGGTCCGAACCCAAAGTGCCTGAGGCCAAACGGAGGAGGGGGAAGGAGGCGGGGCTTAGCTGCATAACTCCAGACAAACACCCTGCCGTCAGGCTGGACTTGCTGTCTCTTTTTCATAATAAAACTCTGAAACAGTTTTTTATTTATCTGAAGCGCATGTCTAACGGGGATGAGATGGGCTCTAGTTTAAAAGCGATTCAGCTTCATTTTGTACTACTGTGGACTGTTCCTTTGTTTTCCCTCACTCGGTCTAACTTTGCTGTAAATCCTTTCTAATCGTGTTCAGAAGCTCTGAGCTATTTAACAGTAGGCTGATTGGGCGGGGCTGTGTATATGTGTGGGGGAGGGCACCGTTTTTACCTCGGTAAGTGTACATACAGCGTTCTGATTGGTGTACATAGGTGATCGTGAGTGGCCGTGCTGGTGTGAACAGACGCTTTAGGACCAGACAAAGACTGGGCACACAAAAGTATTAATTTATTTTTCTATGTGCAGGGACTTTGTGTTTCTTTTCCTTTTTGAAGTTTTGCACCAGTCTGTTGATGGTTTTATAATCTGGGCACCATGGTCTAATTTGTTTGTTTGGGTCCTTTTTGTACAAGTGGAAAATATTGTGGGAGAGGGAATCTGACGTATTTAAAATAAAAAAATAAACACTCGGATTAAGAAATATAGCTGGAAGTGTCTGTTGTTGTATTTAAGCATAAAAACACTGATTTTACCTGCTTTTCAAAGTAAAACTCAATTTGTAACAAATATTTTCAAAAGCACACAATGTAGATGTTTTTATAATTGAAGTTATTCATACTGAATGGTAGTTTGGTAACCGAGCCAAAGAGACTCTTGACATCACTAATATTTTGAAATTTAGTAGTTTAACATTTATTTAGTAGTTTATTATTTATTCTATGTTGGATTTTTTCTGTTAAAGAAAAAGGTTAAATTTTTCCTCTGAAAATACTAAATCTTTGGAATTTAATCGTTTATTTGGGGAAAAGTCAGAGCTCTCATCAGATTGTTTCCAGTTTATTAACGAACAGCTCAGCTGTTTGAACTTTCTGCAAAATAAAATCATTCTGAGCTGTTTTAAAGAACAGTTACACGTTAGCTACATGAGTGTAACCCTTTTTATGCAGCAGCAGGATGGTTTAAAGGTGTGTGTGTGTGTGTGTGTGTGTGGTGGAGGCTCCATCATGCTACATCCATGTTCTGGTAATTAAAGGCTCACTTTCACAAATAACTTGGAGTTTTCTGCCTACCTCCCTCTCTCCCTCCCCCATTCTCCTCTCTTTACCCAAACACTTGCCCCCCCCCCCCCCTCTCTCTCTCTCCCTTCCTCAGCCCTGTCAATCAAAGCTGAGCTGTTTAAACAGCAAACCCCCCATCACTCCTCACCTCCTCCTGCCTCCCCCACTCGGGACCTTCCACCACAGAACTGACTCCCTTCTCCTCTCTCTCTCTCTCTCTCTCTCTCTCTCTCTCTCTCTCTCTCTCTCACACACACACACGCACACACACACTCTGGGCAGAACTGCTGTGTCCATCGATCACACTCTCCTTTTCTCCCTCTCTCTTTAGAGACCCTAAGGGGTGGGAGGGCCTAACAGCTGATGGAGGACCCCCCTGTGCTGTCCCTCCAGGTGCCTGATGGGACCTAGCAGATAGCAGGAGGGGTAAACCTGGATAATCAGACAGATTTCTGCACATTGAGGCTTCAGTCGATGAGGAATTCTCAGCAGAGAAAACAATTCTGACAATTTGGGGTAACGAATTGGTTATTTTAGAAAAGAATTTTGCAGTCTTAGCTTGAGTTGAAGCTGTTTTAATCTGTGCATGTTAGTAAAAATCACTGTGTGTTTTCTCCACACTCGTTACAGCCAAGCAGCTGAATCCAAGCCACAATCAAAAGTTCACCACCTGTAATTCCTGCACAGGTTCCTACATATGTTTGTTGATTCAATGATTTAATTAGGCCTCACCCATGGAGAGGGACAGCAATAAAGCTGAAGAGAGAGAGGAGCTCTGGTGCAATAAACCATTAGCAGAGCAGTCGCTGGTGTGTACAGTAATGCAGTGTAAATCATCACAGAGTAGCTGCCATTAAGCGGCTTAATCCTGGCCAGGAACTGGCAGTCAGCTGCCAGGGGCCCTGATCCGGTGCCGAGTGGAACCAGATCCGGCAGGCCGAGGTGTTTAAGGCTGTCAGTGCAGGGGACGAGGAAGGGTGCAGCTAAGGAGATTCCCAGAGTATTGTGTGTGTGTGTGTGTGTGTGTGTGTGTGTGTGTGTGTGTCCTGTATGGGCAATGCAAAGCAGCAGAATCCCATTTTTTTACGTCAGACAGCTTGATTTGCTTGGAGCTCAAACACAACCTCTTACCATGATGAAAAAATATTCTGTTTTAGTTATAATGTAAAATATGTCTTCTCCGATATTTTTTTTTTGTTTATATAAAACGACCTGTGGTGCTGTTTATGTTATGATTGATCTTTTTTCAAACAATTAAAATAAACACATAATATTATCTATAAATAGACATTCGGATTTAATCCTGTAATGGCCTCATATACTAACTTGTGACAACAAAATAATTTAATAATAATAATAATATAGGATTGTATTTATGGTTTAGTAATATGTTTTTAAAAGAGTTGAGGTTTGAAATTTCAAAAATTATTTTCAATTATTGAAGAAAAAATATAAAAAGGCTAATAAATGTTATATATATATATATATATATATATATATATATATATATATATATATATATATATATATATATATATATATATATATATATATATATATATATATATACGTACGTACGTACGTACGTACGTGTGTGTGTGTGTGTGTGTGTGTGTGTGTGTGTGTGTGTGTGTGTGTGTGTGTGTGTGTGTGTGTGTGTGTGTGTGTGTGGAGGAGGAGTTTAGCGCGAGACCCGGAGATTCAGCGGCTCGCGAGCCACTCTCCTGCCGAGCCGAGTGAGCAGCCGCGCGGCCACTCAGCCTCTCGCGCCGCTGCTTCCAGGCTCTCGCCAGCCGAGCATCTAGGAGCTCCGAAAACCGCAAAAAATTATAAATGAAAGTAATGAAAACAGACGAAGCGTTTGGCTTCAGCCGAGCATAAAAGTGAGCGGTGAAAAGAAAAGTGATTTAGTGGTTTTCTGCGCGCTGCTTTTCCCCCTCTGAGGAGGGAAATGCAGCTCCGCTCACACCGCCTCCATTCGCGGCTTCTCAGGCGCAATTTCGCACAAATGTCACAATAGCTCGCTCAAAGATTTGCACCCCACACTGCACTTATTTGCATTTACAAATTCCACTCAAAATTATTTGGTAAATTATGGTTTTATTATCTTTTACAGCCATTAATAATTACCTATCAGACCATTAAGGGACGCGCAGTTGTTTATTTTTGTTGTGTCTTGACCTTTAGACCTTCGCCCACTGGCTAGCCCCTACAGGAATGTGCTGGGTGCAGCTCTTTTCTGTTTGTTGTAAAGTTGATCTGTTATTTTTACTTCAGGACTATTTTATTCTAACAAACTGAGCACATTTTTTATAATTCACATAGATGTGGAGATTTGTCACGAAACCTGAGAAATAATAAAAAATAAATAGGCCTGTACTTAAAAAAAGTCCCATAAAATACCTGGACTAAAAATAAAATTGAAAATCATCCTTTATTTCCACTTCCTGTATTTTCTTGTGAGTGTGAAAGGGCTGTGGGTGAGGAATGAAACACCATTAGGAGGACAGGTGGTGCTGGCAGAGATGGATGTAATCTCGCAGGATTATAATGAATGTCACGGGATATAGATCTGAGATGAGATCTGGTTTGATCATCAGGTAAAAATAGATCAGTCACCAGCAGATCATTACTGATAATTACTTTCAAATGGTCCGCTATGTGAGGGGTGGAGGTGGTGGCGGGGGTCTTTGGTGCCTTCTCTGGACGGTGATGGCAGGCCGAGGGAATTTCATGTGCCATATATGATAATTACATAAAGAACGATGGAGTCCAACTGAGGTGCATCATTAATTAATCCTTATATTGTCATTGTTGATGGGTGAGAAATGTGATTTTTGCTAGGTGTAAAGCTGCTTTCACGGGGCTCTGAGTAACTTGCTCAAGGACGCAGGATTTGATGGTAAAGAAAAGCTCCCCCTCGAGACGAGATGTTGAAATCGGAGCAGCAGAAGTTGGACAAACAGCCTGCAATCAGGATAAATTAGAGAACAACGGGCAAGTAAAGAGAGCTGGGATTTGTCCAGCAGCAACAGCTGCTAAATGGTATGGACCCGAGCCGCTGCAGAATGGTACAGGCCAGTGTGTGCGTGTGTGTGTGCGTGCGTGCGTGCATGCGTGTGTGCATGCGTGTGTGTGTGCGAGAGAGACTCCCGCCCCTGTTCCTCCACCTATCAGAAAACCTCATTTATTATGCAGACTGGAAACCCTCACTCCAGTGTGTGTGTGTGTGTGTGTGCGTGTGCGTGTGCGTGTGCGTGCTTCTGTAAGCATCACCCACCTCCCTCTCTTTCATTTCCACACACACACACTCCTGAATATGCAGCAGAAGCAATGGGCCGTAGGACGTGTGACGGCTGCAGAGAGTTGTGTGTTTCGTGTTGTTTCAGCTGCAATAATTGTTTGAAATACAATGCCAATAAAACTGCCGAGGCTTTCCACATGTGCCATGTATTTTTCTTGGGAAACACATCTGTCTGCTTGCCTGTGTTCACGTTCTTGCTCTTTAAAGAGGTGAACAGCGAGCTCGGCCTGCTTGTACTGAAACAGCTGCAGACCCGACGTCTGAATTAGTGGAAATAAAAACCAGAACTTGGTTTGTGAGGTCAATTTAACCCGACTCATGTCGACTTTTCTTTCTCCCCAGGAGATAATATTCATCAGTATTTACCACAAACATCCTTTTTCTGATCCTGCACTCACATTTCACAATAATCTGAAGTAAAATAGTTTTTGTTCTTATTAGATATGTCTCAGTTATTTTCAAAAAAATCTAAAGAAACATCTTTCTTTCCTCATCAATTTAACTCTTCCCTGAGCCACACCCCTTTACTTCCTGTTATGTATGATTATTTTGACTCGAGCAAAACCCAAAAATCAAGAAGTTTTGTTTAACATCAGTGCAGAAAAGCTGCTTTTTCTTTTTGTGAAAAGAAGACATGAGTCCAAAATTACACCTGAAAATGTAATCTTATGATAACGTGGGTTCTCGTCAAAAGCCTAAGGAAAAATGTCAGCACCTTCCTTAGACATCAACCTTTACGCGGCGCATTCATTTATTGATTTGTTCCTAAAAACAACAAGTGTGCTTTGAAATTTCTACCCAGGACATTTAAAGAAAAATGTCGCATCCAGGGGCGGTTCTAAAAGGTGTCCAGGGCGGGCCAGTGCCACCCTGACAACACCTTCTGTGACTCCCTGCTGAGGGCGGAGCCTAAGCGTGAATTATTTTGGATTTCTTTGTGATAATTTAGCCAAACACAAGCTATGGAACCAAGGCATGGGAATTCATTTATTTGACGTTGAAAACAGACGCTGCGACAAATACGTGTTGTCACTGAGATAAATAACTAAGATATAAAAGTATTTTTTGCAAAATAACTATTTTTGAAACTTGCTGAAAACCTGTTGTATCTACAGTAACTTTCATTGAATTGTTGTTTCTAAAATTGGAAAAATCTAAAAACAATATTTTAAGGTTTCCTTACAAATATGCCTCTCTAACAGAGCGGGACTAACCCCAACCCTAACGTTGTCTAGAACCTACCCTGGTCAAATCATCAGTAAATCTCTATAAATGATGTGAAACTTTTCTTCATTTTCAACTGAAGCTTTCACAGTTAAAGGATTTGATTGTAAAAGACTGTGATAAAAAGAATAAGAAGGTTTTCTGCAGTTTCTTGAATCGAGTTGCATCGTAGGGTCAAGAACACTCAAATTACTCAACATATTTATTAATGGCAGCACACAAAAACCCCATTAGATCACAGTAACACAGAAACAAGGCTCAATAATAAATCCATAATCGTATAAGAGTCTAACACAACTACAAACCCATCTCTGGGAGCTACTTCCTCATGTTGGGCTGTAGTGTTTTCCACCGGTCCAAACTGTTAACATGCATTAGTGGAACAATTATAAAAGCTGAGGTCTAATCTTTTAAATGTCCCAGGGTAACGCTGGAAAAGGCCAGAGGAGACGAGGAGAGGGGGGGATGACAGAGGGATAAAGGGAGGAAAAGGGAGGAGAGAAACTCAATCTAAAGCACCAGGTGCACCTTTTGTCGCCATAATCTCCCAGCCCTCGAGACGGCGTTTGCACTGGCCAACATATACAGCCTTTCATATGTACACATGCTGCTTTTTTTGACTGGGGGGGGGGGGGGGGGGATTTGAGTCCGGGACCTGGTTCTGGTCATATGTAAAGGGGACTCGAAGGTCAGAGCGCAGCCCGACGCAGGAGGTGTAAGTGCATTTGGTTGCAGGAAATCAACAGCAGGGAACCTTTCACGGCTTTTATACACGATTTGTACGTTATAGAGCTGTATAGTCTTGTTTCCTGTTGTTAAAATGAAAGTTTTGTTCATGCATTGTTACGTCACACAAGTCGACTGCTCAAGAAGAATGTCAGTGTTTAAAAGTTGAGTATGCACCAAAAATAGCTGCTGAAATACTTAATTGTAAACAGTTTGAACTCATTGCAAAGTCGATGCTGGTAATTTGCGTTCTTGAACATTCACCGCCATGCATTCACACAGCTCAAATCGTTGCTTTTAGTTCATTTAGATTTTTTTCCCAAGCAGCACTTTTAAAATTGCTTCTGGCACCTGAAACATGACCGTACATGACTTCATTAGACATACAAATGCTTCTCATAAACGTTTGCATGATTGTTTTTTTATTATTGGAACATAATGTTTAAAAAGACTGAATCCGAAGGTGTGAATGAGTTCTCTGTGCGAGAACGAGGCACCAACACGCCGCCGTTGTGAACGTATCGATGCCTGTCAATCAGCTTATAACATCGCCCGGCGAAAACAAAGACCTGCCTGTGTTGTTGTTGTTGTTGTTGTGCATCTACAAGCTTGAATGGCTGAAAACCTTGAACTGCACACACACATGCACACACACTCTGGAATAACATTACAGACTGCAATAATCAATGGCCTCTATACCACGGTGAATTTAAGCAGGCCTGGCGCCCCTTGTCCACAATCCCTCACCCGTCATTGTTTAAGCTCGACCCTTAAACTCCTGCAAAGCCTCGAGTGGGGACGAAGCCAAGGACGGAGTGGGCTCATTGTGATTTAATCTCTCCCTGCCTCACTGCAGCTAGAACAAACATCAAATATGGCCTCCTTATCAGGTCAGTCTGGCTCTGTCTATCACCAATCAATATCTCCTGCTCTGTGTGTGCGTTTGTATTCTTGCATGGCTGCATTAGTGAGGTCTGTTGGATATTTTTGATCGGTGAGGTCCCCATTTTTTAAGCGGTTTGTAAATACAGACTTGATTTTGGGGTTTAAGATTAAAATCCGATACGAGTCGGTGTTAGACACTTAAATGTGACAGTTAGAGCTCAGAGAACGCCGTTAGTTAGAGAAGAAGGTCAGAGAGAAATGCCACGTGTGTGTGTGTGTGAGTGCGTGCGCGTGTGCGTGTGTGGGTGAAACAAGTCTCAGGGGCGGTGCTAACTGAGGTCAAAGATCATGTATAACCCTCCACTCTGGAATGACAGATGTGGCCTGAGGAAAACAGAGATAAAAGAAAGATGACAGCAAAATAAAAAAATAAAAAACTAAGAGGAGATTTCCAACAGTCGCTTGTGTTCCTACGACAGATCAGAAAAACACAGGAACTGTTTGGATTGCTTTTGTTGTCTGTGGCAGGTATGAGATCGCCTCAGGCGCTCCACGGAGCAGCTCACCCGAACACCAGCTCAAAGGACGGGAGGCTCCAGACCACCAGGCCGGTTAATTTCTATAAAAATGTATTTATTTTCACCAGGTAGGTCCCCCTGATACACTATCTCTTTGTCTAGAATAGTTATGTGGAAGTGTGAAAACCAGAGTCAGAAGGCCTGTAGGTAGACACCTGTCAAAGAAAAACGACAATTCAATAAGTGAAATTATGCATCAAATATTTATTTAAAGAGCAAGTCACCCCCTACCAGAGTCTAACTCCACTCCCACTTCATGTTCAAAAAATGCAACAAATGCTGTTGCCTGGCAGACCGAGAGGGCGGAGCCGCTAACAAATACACACACAGGCTCACCACAGCATTGTGACATCATAATGTACCAGTTTACATCATAGCATACCTCTTAGCCAATAGCGGTGGCAGGTTTAAATTCAAATACAGTGCAGAGTTTTTACCTGACAATGGCACAACACTGACAGTTTTAGGCAGAATATTTAAATTTTAACTAAGATTCACTGAAGTGCCAAATTATTGACTACACGTGTCTGCAGCACGATTAGACACTCGTTTATTTAGTTTATCAGGGGAAAAAAGTTGATTTGGGGGTGACTTGCTCTTTAAGAAATATATAAAAACATCCAAAAGTCAAAAAATTTGAACATTTATTCACCCGTGAGTGAAGGAGTACAAAATACGGAGCAACCGTTGACAGAAACGACGGGAAATGTAGGTTTAGAGATGATGACCGCATGAAGAGGTGGAGAAGAATGGACACATTTTTCCGTGTCATGAAGACTCTGAAATATATAAACACATTAGTAAACACACTATTGGTACATGAGTGTTATGGTGGCAGGATACCACAGAGCAGCACTACGCCCTCTGCTGTCCTGGCGGGGAATAGCTCCGCTGCCTGAACAGAAGGTCGAATGTGATAACCTTTCCGACACTCCGTGTGCGTCTCTCCGTTGCGGAGCTCACGGAGAAGTGTAAATCAGGCATACGGCCAGCCTGTTGTTGTACTGGCCTTGGTAGTCCAGGTTAAAGTAACCGGCCTGGCACTTTAACCACTATCTAGTCTGAATCCTACAAAGCTATAGTCGCTATAGACACGTATCATAGTGACCAAAGGCGGCAGGTTTCAGATCAGACACTAGCTTCTGAGAGAGGAGCAGGACACCTGACGCATCTTGCTTCCATTGACACTTTACAGGATTTTCAAAATAAAGCAGAAAATGTGCAGCTGAAACAGGAAAATGCATGACCGCAGCCAAAACAGGTTTGTTTGTTTTCATGAGGAAATAACAATGTGGATTTTCCATTATGCAGCCCCTTTAAATAAGAAATTAATCACAAGTGATGGAAACAAACACTAAAAGAGGCCGTTTGTGCAGCCTGTTTGGGAACCGAGCCAATCTGTTCCGTAGCCATCCGTAGGCCTTTGACCGCCACATTCACCAAACACAAACAAGATGATGCATTAATCCGTGTGAAGGTCTTTCTCTTCCGGATCAATTTTCATAGCAGAGAAGGTATGCATATGCTTCAAAAGGGGGGTCCTGGGGTGATATCACACTGCCTCCATTCACCGTCACGTGGCTCAATAGAGCTGCAGAATTCTGCAGGAGCTCCAGCAATGGCTGCTGGAGATGGATGAAGGAGAGACGGAGAGCGAGGGGGGCAATCCTTTGTTCTGTCAAGGACTTAACACAATCAGAGTGTACAGTGTGTCAGTAGCGCACAGGCATATATCAACTTCAATCTCTTTTTAATGAAAAATCCTGCCCTCTCTAATATGTGCAAATTAACCTCTTCTCCTCCTCCCTCCCTCCCCCGTTCCTGCCGTTTCCCCACCTCTTTCTCTACCTCACAAAGGTCTCTGAAGCTCCCTCCGCTGTTGTTCCTGTCATTCTTTTCTGCTCTTTTGCTTCACTTTCACCGGCGTCTCCCCATCTCGGTCTGTCAACAGAGAGGAGCGAGACTCCTGCTTTCCATTAGCTTGTTGCTTTAGTCACCCGGCCCCACGCTGCACAGCAATTATCCAGATCAGTTAGTTGTAAAAAAAAAATCAGTAAAAAGCAAAAACAGAAAAACAACTGTCCAGCAGCAGCATTAAAATCCCCCCCCCCCCTCCCCCAGTCCTCGTCTACTCTTTTTGCTTTTCATCTGGCTCTCTCTCTGCTCCAACACCCGCTCGCACCCGATCATGCTATTACCCTGATTATCCTGATGAGCTGGTCAGATCCTCGCCTTCTCATTCTGCCCATGCTGATTGTAATTTAGAAATTACGCCTAATGAGGAATTTTTAAAAACATGGCCACCACTCTGGGCTGCCAGCTCCACGCCGTTCCCTGGTCTAATGGATTTCCTGGTATGGAATCCATTTCTCCCCCCCTTTCCGCCCTGCAGGGGGTCTAGCTTGCCAAGTCCTCCCCTCCCTCCCTCCCTCCTTAAACCTCCCCCCAACTCCTGCACCTCCTCCTCTCCCAGCCTCCTCAACTCAACTAATTGGGGGCGACTGGTTTTAGTGAAAAGGAGTCATAATCACTGTTTCTGCAGCTAATTTGTGCAGGATCTGCTCACAGAACAAGGAAGTGATTGAATTTACTTTTGTTAATCTGAAAAGTTCTTCTTTCATGGAGATGTTCTTAATAAATTACATGACAGGTAGCACGACAAACGCAGAAATAAACTCATTTCTGGAGCATATGTGATTGATTTAAAGTATGCAGATGCTTTGTCAAACACTTTTGATTTCACAAATGAAAAGCGTCTTTTTAGAAAGAATCAAAGGCCCAAAAGGATGCTACACATCAAATGGATTGCAGTTTTACGCAGACACCTGTACGGTGTGTGTTTGCGTGAGTTATTTCTCAGAGATGGCGGGGCTAACCAACACGCTGACACGCAGCCACACATGCAAATCAAAGCCATCAACAGCTTGTGATGAAGTGAGATGTCGCAGCATAAACAGAGTGTGTCGTTACCATGGAAGCCACTTTCACCTCGCGGGGCCGAGAGACAGGAAGCACAAAGAGCCTCGGAGACGGGGAGCGAGCGACAGGAAAACAGAAACAGACAGACTGTTACAAGCTCCCCTTCAGCAGCGTGTAATAGCTTTTCAAAGCCTTTCCTGAGCTCTTTAACCTGCTTCCTCTTCTTGGGAAATAAACACTTTATTTGTGGAGTGAGTGTTGGAGAGAAGGGAAAGTTAATTGAAGTGCGTTTTTAACGTGTAATTGAACGTACACAACTTTAATAGCTTTGAGAAAGTGACAAAGGGAAACACAAGGCGGCTGCTGGGGGGAAGGATTTTTGAAGCATCGCCCATGTTTCTTTTGTTCTAGTTTGGTTTCTACGGTCTTAAAAACCATCTTTCTGTGCAGGCAGAATAACACACAGCCACCACCGCCAACAAAAAGGTCACACACACTAATCTTTCATTGGAGCATCTTTGCTTTTGATTTGGACATGCATTCTGCAATCTCAGGGTTTGTTTGCATTCATTTTTACCACAATCTTACATTTATGATGGGAAAATCTGAACATTATGCAAAGCTATCCAAAAGTTCATCAATGGGGTTGAGGTCCAGACTCATTGGGGACTGAACCAACAACATGAGCCGTCTTTCCTCTAAAAAGTGACCAGGAGATGCGATGACTCAGGGCTTTTGGTTGTTGTGTCTAAAAAATTAACCCTTTCAGGACTTTGCTAAGACGTTAGCAAATCGCGACTGCTTCAGGAGTGAGTGACGTCACTGATCAGCGCCAAAAGGCATCCACGGACATTGATAACAGTTTTATTCTGTCAAATTACGCCGTAATTTAATCCATTCAGGGGACAGGGAGAGCTGCTTTGTGACGTAAAAAGCGTTTAGTCCAGAAGTACCTTTGGTTTTTACAGTGCTCTTTGAGACCTCAAAACACTGAATAACAACGTTGTTGGGGGACTTTTGCCACATTTTTCTGTGTTGGGAGTTTAAAGTAACACTAAATAGTTAAGCTAAGATCTCTTTGATCTTCGTGGTTGTTGAGTTGAGTGATTGTTGGTGGTCTTTAGTGGGAGCTCTTTGCCTCCTTTACGGCTCTTAGCTGCTATGCTAGCAGGTAGCTTTTTCAGTTCGCCAATCGCAGTGTTGGGAGTAACGCCGTTTAAATATAACGGCATTACTAACGGCGTTCTGTTTTAGGTAACGGAATAATCGAATTAATTACTCTTCCCACTGTTGCAACGCCGTTATGTTACTGGGGACCAGGGGCGGCGTTAGGCCCGGCTACTTGGGCTCAAGCCCCGAATGTTTTATGAAAAGCCCCGGATCTAAATCGTGGAAGTAACATGCAGTACCAAAGTCCAACAGAGAGGGAGCAGCTGGCAGTAGTTTGTATACAGCCTGCCTCAGCCTCCACCACTGAAGAAGAAACCCTTCAGCAGCCGGCTTCTTCTACACTCTCTGCCTGAAACGCATGAGTGAAGATGGACATAAAGACGTTTTTTAGACCAAAAGTACGGCGACAGAACCCCAACTTTGATGAGACTGATGTTGACTCAGGTTTGTGAGTCTTATTTGAAAATATTTGTTGTGCTGCTGGTTTGCCTAAAGTTAGCTTATCAGGTAAAGTTGTTGGAGGAAGAAAGGGAATATTTACTATCATCTCACACTAAACACTAACAGGAACAATACTCTGCCCTGAATATGCTTAATATGTAGCTTCAGATTAAAAATTATGTGGTACAAGACAAATATATATGATGTTGGCTAGTGCGTGTCACGTGTGTGTGTGTGTGTGTGTGTGTGTGTGTGTGTGTGCGTGTGCGTGTGCGTGTGCATGTGCGTGTGTGTGTGTGTGTGTGTGTGTGTGTGTGTGTGTGTGTGTGTGTGTTAAGCCCCGGATCTTCTTCAGTCCTAAATCTGCCCCTGCTGGGGACGGAAGGTTGTGCGTTACTATGTGCTTGTCGAACATTGAGCATCAGTGTGAGGCTTTCTGACCGCCACACTTCAGCTGCAGCCAAGGAGAGAGAGGTGTCGCTTACAAACACGATGATGATTGGCCGGGTGGGCGGAGACCCTCACTGTCTCAGTCGCTGCCTGCTGTAGACCCAACAGAGCAGTGATGGGAATAACGCCGTTTAAAATAACCGCGTTACTAAAAAAAATATTTCTTTCTGTAACGAGCAAACTAATTAATTACCGTCTTCTTTTAACAAAACAATTGTTTCTGTTACTGATAAGGAAATGCGTGCGTTAAGCAGCGCGGTGTGTCGAAGCTGTCATCAGCTGATCAGGAGCTAAAGAGGTAGATGTTTTCATCCAAGCGCATCACGGCCCGTGAAGAACGAGGAAGACATGATGAATATCTACGGCTGCAGGTGTGGATCTGCAGCCGTGCCCTTCTTAACGTGACAGCGGGACGTCCCGAAGGTCCGCTCACCTGTTCACCGCTCAGACGTCACGATCTTCTGCCTTCCTAGATCATCCAGCTGTAACCTGTTTCTGATCATGTCTTTAGTCCCGCTGTAACGCTGATGCATCAGTCTCAGACGTCATGGAGCTCAGGTGTTATTAGAACTACTTGTGTGTGTTTACCACCCAGCTTCAGCTCTTGTGTGGTTGGGTCTGACCCAAGTTAGTAAATGTAAGTCCTCCATCAGGCTTGTGCCTCTAGTGTCATTTTAAAGGATTTTATTTCTTTATTTAACCGTTACTAGATTACCAGCAACAGAAATGCTGCTAAAAACACACAATTATGTGAAGCTGGAAAAATTAAAATGCTGTGCAAAATTACATTCATTTCTGTCATTTCAATTCAAATTCAAATTCAATTCAAAAAAACTTTAATCATCCTCGAGGGGTAATTGTTTATTATTAATTGTTTTGTAGTTCCTCCTGTTAAGTGCTTATTTATTTATTTAAATTATTCAGGTTTATAAAAAACATTTGGTCATACATTTTATCATGTTCCAGTCATTAGTCATTTATATTTCACTATTGTAGTAATACTTGCATGCTTTAATGAAAAAAGTAACTAAGTAGTTATTTTTGTTGGTATTTAGTTACTTTTATAATCTTGTAACTCAGTAACTGAGTTACTTTTTGACAAAGTAATCAGTAACTATAACTAATTACTTTTTTAAAGTAACGTTCCCAACACTGGCCAATCGTCAATAAAAAGCAAACGTTTTTTTCTGTTAGCATCAGAAAACATAAGAAGTAAAAGTAAGAGAGTAATGTCTTTGGAGGTGAAGCAAAGAGCTAAAACCAGAGTGAACGTTGGCACAGCCTATACTAGTTTCGGGGAGCTAAAGGAGGCTACAAAATCATGGACTGATGGTGACCTGGCTTTGTTGCAGCTGGAATTGTAAGTAATTTTTTGACATTCCTTATGTTCTTTCTGCATTTCTCTTCTAATTCCATAGCTTTTCTGTTCTTATCGTATACACAAAGTAGCAAAGTTTCTGTTTTTCTTGCCTTGCTTGCTGATGGTTTCGGCGTGACACAGTCGCCATCATCAGAGCTTCTCTTCTGTGTTGAAGGCCACTTCCGCTGTTTATCCGCGGGCAGTAGGAGACGATGTCGCCCTCTACTGATCGCACCTTCCCTGCAGATCATCACATCCACAGAGAAAATTCCTTCATTCTTATTCAGGGTCCAGGATCCACGTCTCCTTGTCTCCATTGCCTAATTTGTCCATCTTCTGTACTTTTGTTGTTCTGTTGTTATGATCCGTGAGCTGTCCCTGTCCATGATTTTCTCTTGAGCAGTGGCCTGTTACAGCTGATTTCATTATTTTGTTAACTGTTCCTTGTTGGGCTACTCTTGTGTGTCTTTGGCAAGGTTGGGAAAGCTCGTTTAAAAAACGAACTAGTTCAAAGTTCAGTTCATACATTTTAAAACAAACAAGTTCATTTCTTAGTTCATATTTTAAAAAATTTTGAACTAAGTTCACTGTTCCAAAAACAAACTAGTTGGTTTTTGGAACAGTGAACTTAGTTCAAATAAATATTACACACACACACATATATATATATATATATATAACACATTATTTTTGTGTTCCATTATTCATGTATTGAGTTGGCGTCCTGTTTCTCCTATGTATGTTTTCTTTTAGAGTTTGCATTTGTTTTCATAAATGACTCCACATTTTTATGCTTTTGTGTCTTTTGGATGTACACTTTTATTTCTAACTGTCATGTAGGGTTTAGTTGGAGGGATAATGTTTTGTTTTTTCATTGCTGTTCTTATTTTTTCTTGTATTCGATGATATCGGTGATATAGTCACTATATCACCAAGCCAAAATGATAACAGGCAAATGGGCCAAGTCCTACAGGCAAAGAAGACAAACACATACAACTTACATTAAAAACTTATACAGATACCCGGCATGGGCAATAAAACAAGGACAAATACAGAAAACAACATTAAGCAAAGACAAACCAAACAAAGAACCAGGAAACCAGAACCAAAACCAGTGATAACCCTACCATACATTCCATAACACGTCAAACTCGGATAGATCAGATTGGGCCAGACAGATCGTCAAACACAGTGTAAAACATACAGAAACTTTCAAAATAAAAGTCATGTGCAAATAAACGCATGTTTTCTGTAAAACTCCCATAGCCAATGAAAGTATGGATGCAAAGATACCACCTTTTTCCAAACCGATACGATACCGATACTTGGATCTGAGTACTTGCCGATACCGATTACCGATACCGATAATTCTACCACACAAAAAAATTTGATGAATTGGAATAAAGCTTTTATTTTCTTCTCTGCTTTCAACAGAAAAAGACTGTGAGGTAGATAAAAATAAAATATATTAATAGAAATGATCACAAAACTAAAATATTAGGTGAAGAGAAATTACAAGTTACAGTGAAGCCACTTTCAGGCAGCTGCACTGGTATCAGTTAACTTTTACCAAAACTAGTATCGGTGCATCCCTAAATGTAAGCCAAACAGAAAATAAATCACAGACAGCTGAATACATGCAGCTGTCTTCTTACTTGTTATTGTGTGAACTTCCGAAATCACGCATGGCGTTGCAATTCTCCCGTGATTTCGCAATCAAACACAGATCAAACACAGATTTCGCTCCTGTTTTGTGGCAGATTCACTTCCGGTTGGAAGAGAGCTTGCGGGTAGAACATCTCTATTTCGTTACATGCCACTTTCACAGAAAGGAGGGGTCACAAATGGACTGCAGGTTGACTCAATTTCAAACAATAACTGCTGCACTAGATGTGTTCTGGAAGCGTAGAGCGTAAAAAATGGATTGAAACATAAGCAACACGACCCTACGCATCCGGGGAGCTTCAGAAACGTAATGCTTCGCAGCCAGTGGAAATGCACCCATCCACTATTACTGAAGCTAACTGCTGTGAACTACATTTAGAGAATGTTGCGCGATGCTTACGCGACTGGTGGAAAGGTCCAGTCATGGTCGATGGTGACATTTCCACCAGCTGCAAAGCATCGTGTTTTGGACACGTCCCAGATGATTGTAGGGAGGCGTCGCTCCATTAGAGTTACAGTTGCAGTCTACTTTTTACTCGTTATGCAGAAGCATAGCTGTCAGTTCAAGCTCAGCAGTTCAGATTGGGTCAGACAGGAAGTCAAAGCCCAACAGTGTGTAATCTGGAAAATGAAAGTCATGCGCAAAAGTACATTGTTATGTCATTACCTGTGAAACCTCCGTAGACGAAGTAAACAGAACAGAAAATAAACCGCAGACCTTTTAGGATAAATGCTATCGTTTTTCTCTTTGCTGGTTAGCAGGTGAACTGCCGAAACCACTCGTGGTTTCGCAATTTTGGTGCGAAACCACGTTCCGATTTTGGCAATTGGTGTTGCAATTTTCCGATCATTTCCTGACTTGGCAAGACCTGTTGTGTGGAATGCTTTTGCTACCGTTTGAAATGCTCCTGTGGGACGGGAGCTTGCGGGTAAGATTTGTCTATTACATTACGCACACATCAGAACGTGATCTTCAGCTTTCGCTGGAGCGGTTTGCAGCCGAGTGTGAAGCAGCTGGGGTGAAAATCAGCTCCTCTAAATCTGAGACCATGGTCTTGATTCAGAAAAGGGTAGAATGCCTTCTTCGGGTCAGGGAGGAGGTCCTGCCCCAAGTGGTGGAGATTAAGTGTCTTGGGGTCTTGTTCACGAGTGAGGGAAAACTGGAGCGTGAGATCGATAGGTGGATTGGTGTTGCATCTGCAGTGATGCGGGCGTTGTACTGGTCTGTCATGGTGAAGAGAGAACTGAGTCAGAAGGCAAAGCTCTCGATTTACCGGTCGATCTATGTTCCTACCCTCACCTATGGTCATGAGCTATAGGTAGTGACCGAAAGTACGAGATCGCGGATACAAGCGGCCGAAATGAGTTTTCTACGAAGAGTGGCTGGGCTCTCCCTTAGAGATAGGGTGAGAAGCTCGGTCATTCGGGAGGGGCTCGGAGTAGACCCGCTGCTCCTCCACATTGAGAGGAGCCAGTTGAGGTGGCTCTGGCATCTGGTCAGGATGCCTCCTGGACGCCTCCCTGGTGAGGTTTTCCGGGCACGTCCAACCGGGAGGAGACCTAGAGGTAGACCCAGGACACGGTGGAGGGACTATGTCTCTCACCTGGCCAGGGAACGCCTTGGGATTCCCCGAGAGGAGCTGGCCCAAGTGGCTGGGGAGAGGAAAGTCTGGGGCTCTCGACTTAGGCTACTGCCCCTGTGACCCGACTCCAGATAAGCGGATGAAAATGGATGGATGGATGGATGGATGGATGGATGGATGGATGGATGGATGGATGGATGGATGGATGGATGGAAGGATGGATGGATGGATGGACGTTATGCATGCTTACACATCCAGTGGGAGCCGGGGTTACTAACCATAAATAATAAAAGACCTTTGCTGGAAAATGGAAATTACAACCTGGTCATGGATCCATGGGTGCTTCAGATATGCCTCCACATTTCGCAGAGACAAATTTCCTTCTTTTATACTTTGTTCCTCTCAGACTACCGAAAGCCTTCATCTTTTTAATTGGCTCATCTTCCATCATGGAGATGCAACAGCTGGTCACATAAGTTCAGTAAAAGATTCACCTCAAAAGAAACAAATTGATGCACCTTTAAAATGTGGAAAATGTTCATTTATTCTCGTGACATTCTGTACATTTTCTGGAATGTTTGGTTTCCTTTATGGTCGCAAAGCTTGTTTGCATCATATTGAGTTTTTTGTCCCTCTCTTCGCCTGATTGGTGCTGAGAGCAAACTAGACTTCAACGAAAGGTCGGATGAGCGAGCTTTGAAGGTTTGTCAGAGAGGCTGCAGGAGGTAATCAGAGGAAAATATGTCTTCTCCTCCTCTTCCTCTTTCAGACCTCCATTAGACCAGCCTGCCTCTGTCTGGGAAAATTGATTTTCTCCCTCCTCCTCTCTTCTCTTGTTTCTCCTCCTCCTTTTATTTCTCTCTTCTCGGGTTCCATTTGAGGCTTGTTCTTCCACACTCAAGTGCAGTTCTGTGAGGGAACAAGAGAAAGGATAGAACAGTAGGCCACGACAGGTTGTTCACACATACCACCCCTAACAGCAGCCACCGTATACGGCTGGAGTCAGATCTGCACACAGAGGCCTCCTTTCTTTTCCTCCTGTTTTTTCCTCTTTTTTTATTCTTCAGCTTAATCCTTTCCGTCCTTTGCTGCTCCTCTTTCTGTCGCTCCTCCGCCACTCTTCACACTTCCTCCCCCTTTTCCTTCCCTCCCCTCTCGGAGCCAAGTCTTGGATCAATGCACCATTGATTTCCCTATCAATGAACATTAGTATGGATCAGACTGCTGCTTGGACTGTCCTGGCCTAAAAACTACACGCATAAAGTCGTGCACATGAAGTGTGTTTTTGCAGAAAAAAAAGATGCACAAAAATATTGATCTGGTTGCAGAAATAGGAAATATGCAGCAGGAAATGCATCACTGGTGAAGAAAGCTAAAAGCTCAGGAGCTAATCAATGAGGGGCATGAAAGAAAAGGTAGGAAATGATATCAGACAGAGTTAGTGGTGAGAGTAAAGGAAACAGTCATCGGTCAACTGCCTGCTGCAGTCGATTCACAGCAGAATAATTTAGTCTGACTGCTGATCAGTTGTAGCTGTTGATAATAGCTGCTAATCATGACGGTGAATGGATGTCCTCGCTTTACACACCTTTGAGTGTCTCTCACACACATCTCTGCCTCCTTTCTCACACTGGAATAGGCTCTGAGTCAGGTGGAGACTGGCACTTTTCTTTTCTTTTTTTTTTTTTTTTGTGCCGTGCTCCTTTTGTGTCCAGCGCTGTATTCAGGCCACACAAACCCATGGGGGGCTTGCATTTCTGCGCACATCAGCAACAATTTACATCACATAAACAATGCATCTGAGATATCCAATTAACTGTGCATTTACAAAGAAAAATCCATAAAAAAAATAAAAGAAACAGAGCAGTAAATGTTTGTAATTGGTTGTCCATTGTTTTGGAATTCTCTAATAATTCTATTTCCTCCTGAGTTGTAATCGACAGAGGCTGGTCTTGATGTCCTTCTGTATGAAAGGCTTGCCTGAAAGTTGATCCTCAGATAAGACCCCCTGCATGAGGGAACTGAAAAGCCTCAGGGCCATCTTTTGCCCTGCCTGATTGGAATGCATTTTAATTTGAGTGAGCTGTGGTCATTCCTGCCTCTTGTTTGCAAGGCTGCTCATCTGTGTCTCACAAAGAAACGATAAGGTATTCTTTTTTTGTGTGCAAAGTTTAATCAGCTGCAGGTTTCCCCGTTTTCACAAAACTGAAAAATCGATCCTCCTCACAAATGTTGCTTGTTTCCAGAGAGATCTTTAGTGAAATAATCCACACAGATCCTTGCAAACCTGGAATTATATTTAGATGAATGGGAGCATCACAAAAATTTCACTGCAAAATATTTTCCCAACACGTTCACAAGCCCCTGATGTTCCCCTGTTATCTAACAGAGACATATCAGTCCAACCTTGGCTTTATGTGTTTCCCACAAAGAGGTTAAAACTTTAAAAAAAAACACCCTCTACTTTTATTTTTCTTGGACCAAACACAAAGAGAAACCCGCAAAGACAGATCAGAAATAGAAGCCATAAAAATTTTATTAAGTCCTATTATTAGGATAAATGTGTAGCCTACTAAACAACCAGCCTGTGGGAGCGGAGGGGATGCCTGCTGAGGGAAACCCTCAGGATTTTCTAACAAGATCATAACCTGTTAAACCACAAAGTTCAATTATTCACTTAGTTTTCTTTGATCCAGACCTCACTGGGTCTGATGCTGGTTTGTTGATCCGCTAAAATAAGTCTCTGCATGTTTAAACATTATCACACACTTCCAAATCTACTTTTATTGGGTCATTTGGAGAAAAATGTGCTAAGATTTGCAAACAAGCAGCAAATAAGTTAAACAAACAGCTTTTTGTTATTTAAAATCCATAAAGCAAGTCTGGAAAAGCTTATTTTGGATTAAGGCGCGTTTTATTACTACGAATTTAAAGCTTTTGTAGTTTTAAAAAGAGCTTGTAGGAGCGGACCGAGGCAGCCTGCTAAGATGATCCCCGGTCAGTCTACAGCGGGTAAACATGGCGGTTGCTCCGCGAGGAGAACCCGCGAATAGTTTAAAAAAATACAACAAGGTCGTATTTTATTTAGACTAAAAACGTCAATGAACGTTAAAACAATCGTTAAAGCGGCGAACCACTATTTGAGCTATTAGCTTGTGGAGGTGTTAGCTCGTAGCCGCGGAGCTGCCGGAGAGACAAGCCCGAGGAGGGCGGAAACAGAGCTCCGACAGCGGCCACGGCAACAGCTGCAGCCCGCAGGAAGCTGCTTTTCACCGGACACAGGAGGAGGAACAGCTGCCCCCTCCCCGGCGGCTTCTCAGCAGCTCAACGGATAAAACAGCAAATAACACGTAGCATCAAGCAGGCTAATATAGATATCACAGGTTTCATAGCAGGAAATGTTTAGCTTCACATACTTTAAACGTAAATGCTAAAAGATAAAAATTACATTTCAAATTAAAAGCAGACGAGGGACTACTACTACTACTACTACTACTACTACTACTACTACTACTACTACTACTAATAATAATAATAATAATAATAATAATAATAATAATTTAAAAATCGTGTTGTTTAGAAAATTCATATGCTTATTGTTTACATTTTTTAATGTTTTCATTTTAAAATTAGTTGCCCTTTTTGTGTGCTTTAAAAAAAATTAGAGCGCTTCTTTTTTAAATTCATTTTTAATTTTACCAGTAGGCTACATATAGCTATATTACAGGTATATTAATATTGATGAAAAGCATAGTTACTTACAGACAGGTGTATGTAAGTGTCTCATCCTCACACACACACACACACACACACACACACACACACACACACACACACACACACACACACACACACACACACACACACACACACAGCTCTAATCACACGTGCATCTGTTACTATTAGGAGACCTATTAGGAGACGACCGGTGACTCAACTGTTGGTGGTTCCGGTTCTGGACGTGGTGACCCTAGGCAGACCAATTCAGATCTCCATACACACACACACCACACACACCACACACACACACACACACACACACACACACACACACACACACACACACATTGTTGGATACATGACGTGTGTGCGCTCACACGCACACGCACGCACGCACACACCCCCTCACCGCTTCCATTCCTCCCTTCTTTGTTCCCCTCCGATGAGAGAGAAACCCCACCACTGCCACCCAGCGGCAGAGAGGGTACGCGCGGCTGTGTGTGCGCGTGCTCTTTGTTCTTCCAGACCTCCACATCATATTATATATTACAAATAAAAGAATATAAGTGGCTTAAGGTAACTTGAAGCGTATCTTTGATTAGAGTCGCGTGCACATGGTCGCGCGCGCTGCCGGAGTGTCCTGAAGATACTGACCTACTGCTGACCTCAGTGGTGATTTGAGAGAAAGAGAGAGATGATCAAAAGTCCTTGTTTTTGGTGGATTATACGTCCAGATGATCCAATCAGAGGAGAATCTGCGAGTGGCAGTAATTAAATTAGCTCTATGTGTAACCCAGTTAAAGAGGCGCTCATGAGGGAGACGTTAATTACAGATATGTGTGTTTCTGCAGGGCATCTTCACTACTGGAACCGATCAATCACGCGCAGAAATGATCTGCGCGCTGCGGCGGCGCCACAACCGCAACAACGATGAGAGTCAGAGCAGCAGAGAGGAGGGGTGAGGAGGTTGTTTTATTTCCAACAGGGGGCAGAGTGACTCTATAGAACCCCCACTCCCCCAACTTTACCCAGCAGAGCTTTTATTTATTTATTTTTTACCTCATCTGGTTAAAAAAATGCAAATTATCTCCTAAATGCAAATCGATTATTCTAATCTCAAAGTGAAGCAAGTAAAATATCAACACTTCCCCCCCCCCCTTTTTTTTTTTACCTTTTAGGACTGGTTAGCACTTTTATTTCAAAATAAAAGCATGAGGAACTGCGTTATTCTCCTCCCGGAGCCTTGCCAAGGTCCTGACCCCTGGGCCGGGTGCTGCAGTGGTTTCATGCTTTTCATTGTCTGATTGAATTTTAATTATGGAGGCCGTTTTGATATGGATCATAAATACAACAGGGGAAATGTTTTAGCTAAATGAGGCTTAATTTATACAAAGAGGTTTTAGCGAATGGTTCAGGAAAGAATGACTGGACAGACATGATTCACGGATGCCCGTGAAGGACGTATTTTGCTAAATGATGAAAAAATCTTGCTGTAAATTCCTTTTTTCCCATAAGAAACGTTGAAGCCGGTTTCTAATTTTTGTCTGCAGACACGTTTGTGTATCATTTGGTTGCTGCTTAAGCAGCATTTTTTCTGAGAAAGTGAGAATATATTTAGGTGGGTTTTTTCATCTCTTTTTCAAAATCTGGAGTAAAATCTTCAATGAAAACTGACTAATGGCATGAATAAAAACCTGCAACATATTTTCATGAAATAGAGCATTTTATTTAAGAGAGCAGGATTGTTTTTCAAACAGGAAAACATTGTGCAATTTCCCCACTAGAATATATGTATAAAAACAATAAAAATTTGAACTGCTTAGTTATTAATATTTTAAAAAGTCACAGACTAATCAGTTGACAAATGCGTTTTATGATGAATCCATCTTTGATCCAACAGAAATCTACTGTTAGGTGTTTAGTAATAATTTTTGTTTCACAACAAAATGAAAATCCCATCAGCAAAAAGCTCTTTTAAATTAACAGGAAGTGCATCACCAACACGTTCTTTATGTTGCTTCCTCCTTTTGTTAAATGATGCTTCACCCAAATATTCAACTGTGTTGGCCTGAATAAAAATGGTTTCAATAATTACAAATGAGCAGTTTAATTAAATAAAGAAAATAGAATTTATTTATTTAATTATCTGCAGAAACAATTTGAATCTAATAATCACTTTTTTAATGAAATGCCAAGTTTTCACCATTTTTGGAATTTTTCAGGTTAAAGGTTGCTTTATTGATGTTTACATGACATATCAGGTTTTGTTCAGATGAAATCAGGCTGATTTTATCTATAGGTTAAATTAGTTATAAATGAAGGAAAATCAGCATGAACTCGTTTTAACATTTTATAAAAAGTTAAGATGCAAATATCTTCAGTTTTCTGGTGGTTTTGCAAACGTAGTTATTTTTATGCAGGGAAAAGTGAATTAAAATGACTTTTTTCATCAGAGATGTGTCATGGAATGAGGGAAAGAGCAAAGAGAGTGAATATGTGTCACAAGTAGGAATTAAAATGGACAAGAGTCAGAGGTCAGCCTCATGAAGTCCTTTAAATCCAACAGCCTCACTTAAGCTGCAGCTCATCATTAGTGATGAAAATAATTTAGAGAATCAATTCACAATAGAAACAATTCAATTCCTCCTCTTACTGGAGTTTAAACCACACCGGAGATCACAATAAACCCAGAATAAAGACGAATTAATGTGGAAAGATAAACAATTTATAGGTTGAAAAAGCATCTGGCAACACCCTGCTGCAGATATGTACCCAAAAGGAGGAAGTTATTGTAAGGATATGAGGAGATTCCGACAGGACATCCCTCAAACGAAAACAAAATAAAATATTGAAAGAACTGCACCTCATCGACAGCTTTGAGTCAAAAATGTCATCATCCCTGCAAAGATGACGTTTGCAAGAATTCTTTAAATCAAAATTGTCTCAATAAAGGAGATAATTAAAAATATCTCTTAAACGAGAATTTTAGAAAAGGTCTCTGGCAGTGCATCAGCCAAAAGACATAAATTAAATAAAAATTTTAAGACAAAAATCAGGAATCAATTTAATAAAAATCAACATGAGTGTTCACATCAAAACCAGAAAAAGCCTAAATATATATTTATAATACAGCCTTTCTGACATATGGCTGACTTAGGACTGTCATTTGGACCGGTTTTAATTAAGATTTTTATTTCTGTTTGATTCATCAACAAATGTTTTTGTCTAAAAATTGAAACAGAAATCAAAATTTCAAACCCATCTGATGTTTAATTTTTAATCTCTGTTCCTCCTGATCAGTTCAGGGTCCGGTTCCAGGACATTCCTAATAAAATGTTTTTATTTTGAGCGTTTATTTGCAGAATGTGGTCAAAATGGCAAAAGCTAGTGTTTTCAGACCCAATTTAACAAGAAACCCCGCTCAAGGTTTCTTTAATAACGCGATACTGGAAATTGGGGGAGTTCAGATGTCGGTGTTTGGTGAAATAATCCAGATTTTTAATTCCAATGCTTTGTGACTTCACTCCTGTAATCATCCACCTTCATCTTCATCAAAAAGAAATGCTGACGACAGGGATCTGGATCCAGACTTGCTGTTTCGATTGCTTTGGTCTGATTGCTATGTTAGCGTATAAAAGAAGCGGCACGCGCTCCATCTAACATAAAAAGCAGACTTTCTCCCTAATCATTGGGTGGTTATTTCTCTCTGTGCCTCCTCGCTCTACCCTCTCATCCTGCATGCGCTGGATCAGCTGATCAGTCACGTGGCGTGATGTCACGTATCGCCCCCTTTGCAAAATGGAGTTGAGTGAGTCCGTTCAGAGGGGAATGCGTCTCCTCGCTTGTCCGTCCTCGGTGGACCAAAGGAGCTTCCAGGAGCTGGTGGAGGTGTGTTTCCGGAGTCTGGTCTCCTCCCAGGGAGACGCTACAGTCCTCGGTGAGTCGCTGCGTCTCTCCGCCGCCGCCGCTTTTGTCTCCATCGCCGCCACTGCTGCTTGCTTCCGGTTTCTCTCCCTCTTTATATGACCAAATCTGCAGCGATGCTTGCACTTTTTGGCTATTGTTCGGCTCTAAATCTCACATAAAGCGATCCCAACCCCTTTATTTCTTGTTACACGCCTTTAATCCAGCAGCGATTAGATAATCCCGCGGCCAGCATATCACAAATACCTTGTGAGATCTGATCATGCATTCAGGAGCTGCGGCTCTGCAGGCGCGTGCTGCTGCTTCACCGTTTCAGCTCATGCTTGTGTCAGAATTATATTTAGAAAGTGAAATATTCACCAGAGAAATAAACAAAAGGACCCCCCACACCTCCCACCCACCAGGGCTGGTGCAGCTGAGGGACGCATTCACATGCAAATCATCATTGATTTCCATTCTGCGCGTCAATCTGGAGATCCCGAACCACCGAGCCAGTCTGCGGTGGCCTCCGTCCTCTGACTGAGCCTGTGTGTGTGTGTTTGTAGATCAGCCCGAGCTGAAGAGCATCGACAGAGTCCAGCTGAAGCAGATCCACACTGCAGCGACCACCTTCATCCTGGAGGGGGTCAAGCAGAACGCAGACAAATCAGCTGTAAGGTAGGTGAGGTCACCAGCTGACCCCCAGCACCTGGTGGAGGTCCAACATGGAGTTGTGGACCAGTAAACGCTGAAAAAACCAGCCTAGTTACTAAATCTTTGAAGAGGTCAAGAAAGTCAACATGCAAAATTCTGGTGTAAAACAATAAAATCAAGTGCTTATTTAAATAGTGGATGTTCATAGTCATGTGGAGTATTTAATGAAAATGAAACCCAATCAAATAGACACTAGAATAGAAAAGCGCTTTATTGTCCGTTTTAGTGTAACAGAATTAGAGAATCAATGAGCTGCTTAAATACACCAGTTATAGATTATTTTGAAAGGATCTCTAAAGGTTATTATTTTAACAGTTTTAAGGTTTAGTTTGTCAAATGATTCAATACACGATGCTTCCAATTTAATATTCAGATGTCAAATTAATGACCTTCATGGTGACCTTTCTGATGATGTATAACCACAAACACCTGTCATGTCTTAAATAAACCAACGTTGATTCTTTGTGCTTTGGCTCTCCTAAAAGGTCTTTTTTCTGCCTTTATTGAATGAAGTTGGTTGTTCTCACGCTGATCAAACAAAAGTTAGTTTGATCTGGTATTTTGAGTAAAATAAATGAACTCTATGGCCGTTTCTTCCTGCAGCTCCAGCCTTGAGGAGCTCACGTTCAGCCCGGAAAGGATAGAACTATTCTACAACACGTATCAGGTACGAGGTCATATTGATTTTGTTTGTTTTTGTTGTGACTAAAGAAATGTTTTATTTTGTTTTACAGAAACATAAAAAAGAACTGGAGGGTCTGTTAGCCAGGTAAGGATGTAGAGCCATCAGCTGACTAGTTTCTCACACCAAATTATTAAGAGGCTTTGATTTTTGTTTGACTCTTTCTGTGGTGAAAAGGTGTAATCCAGACTAATGCAGACGTTCGTCGTGGTTGTATCACTTCCTGTCCTGCTTGGATCAGTTGTCTCAAACTCATCAGAGATCAGACCTCTTCGGGAGTTTCAGATTTTGAAGTTTTTAAAACGTCTAAACGGGAACAAAGATCAAGCAGACCGTCATTCTAAAATCTAGATTAAATTAAATTGTCGAAGGGATCTTGGTTTTGCTGCTCCTAACCTTATAAACAGAGACTCGCCTTTTATTTTATTATGAAATTTATTTGCTGTGTTAATATAATTTATATGTTTTATGTCATATCCCTGTTAAGATTTCAAAATAAAAGCACTTTGATCTGCATCAGTTGTTGCTAGCACCAAAAAGAAAGACAAATGTGGACTTCAAAATGAGTTCATTAATCTAAAATAAAGCGTTTATTTCCACAAATTGCTCTAAAGATGCGTTTTCAAACATTTAACAATATAAAAGAACATTTATGCATCACCCAAACCCCTTCTTGCAGAGGATAAAATGTGTTTATTTTCTCTCTAGCATAGGAAGACGTCCAGCTCAGATTACTGACGTGTCATGGCGCCTGCAGTACAACATGAAGGTAAATCTGCTCAAGTAGTGGATTATTTCTGGTAGCAACGTTTAAAATGTTGTTTTTCTCCATCAGAACAGACAGATCGATAAAGTCAATGAGCCTTTTTACTCCATATCGCTAAACACCGAGGTAACTTTCCTTTGTCCCTTGTTTATATGATGCACAAATGTGCCAAAATGACACGTCTGTTCCTCCATCAGAACAAGGGAACGTCTGAAGACATCGACTTCACCTGCACGATGGAGCAGCTGCAGGTAAAAATCACAGGGTTTAAATGCAAAGGTCGATTTATTGACTTGATTGTGGCAAATTTTAAACGAATTCCAGAAAGTCTTGTAAGAATCTGTTGCACAAAAAAAAGTGCAACGGCTTGAATTCAGATGCAATCAAAGATAAAAAAAGGGGTGTTTAGAAAGGGGTTGACCTTAAATAACCCGGAAACACGCTCATTTCTAAATAGAATAAAATAATTTATGTTTATTTGATTTGATCTTTAGGATCTGGTGGGGAAGCTGAAGGACGCAGCCAAGAGTGTGGAGAAAGCCAGTCAGATGTGAAGTTCCATCACCTCCACCTGGTTCCTTTAGCAACCAAATCCCAGTTTATGTTGTTAGTTGGACTGATATTAATGATATACTTTTTTCAAGCTGATGACGCATTTCCTGTTTTTTCTCAATAAATTGGCACAACGTGCTCACATGCGCAACTGTTATTCTATTATTTGTATTTGAATAAAGTTGTTTTGAATCAGAATTTGAAACTCTTCCTGATCTTTTTGAACATCAGATTAATAAATCGGCATGTTTTGGAAACAAAAAGTATTTCCTGCAGTTTATATTTTATTTTTTTGTCGCAACAAGCAGCGGTTTTGGCGCAACTGTCTCTTTTAGCAGAAAGCCTTAATATTATTGCTATTATGGTGAACTTGGAATCTCGTTGCCTTCCCGTCCTGGAAACTCTTTCATCCATCTCCCGAAACTTCAAAGCTCCAGAAACACCCGAGATGCGCCTCGGATCCGACTTGGCGCTGCTGGCTCCGCGCAGGATAAAGACCTCAATTCATCAAGAGGGAATGTTGTGGCGCAGTATTTTTCCACCCTTTAGATGTCAGGACAGCCCGTGACAAAGGTTTGACACCATCGCCATTTGTCACGTATCAAGTGCGTGGGTCTGAAAAGCGCAGAGATTAGAAAAGGCAGCTGCCTCCCGCGGTAATGGGCACCGAGGCTTCTTCTGATGGTGGAACCGACACGAGCCGGTGTTTATTTTTAAACACCAGAGCCTCTGGGTTAGTGTCCGCCTTGTTTTATAACGCTGATGTGGCGCAAAGCGTGTTATTTTAAATCCTGCGTCACATTTTGTCCAGAAAAAAAATGCATCGACAGTAATGTTTAACTAAGCGCCTTTAACGATCCAGAGTGGTGCTATTTATGCGCAAAGTGGTCAAGTTCCGCTAATAATACCCACTCGCGCACACACGTCTCTGTATTTGTTATTTCGGACAGACTTAAGAACGTTTGATCCAACTATTGCTATTTTTGAATAACAGCGCGTGGACCGACGGTAATTCCAAGGCACCCTTAAGCAAAGAGACCACGTGACCAAAGCGGGGCGGTCGAACTATAAGCCATTTTGGGGACGGTGTCAGTTTCCACGGAGCGCACGCACACACACACATGCACACGTTCACGCACATGAGCCACACACGGCTGCGTTTCGCTAAGCGGGTACTTTGGAGATAAACTTCTCGGTGCCAAGGAGGAAGACTCTCCAAGCCGCGAGCTTTTGGAGCCACGGATCGGTGCGCGCGCGCGGCGCGAGAGCTGCGTGGAAGCGAGGAGTTTTTCTCTGCACATCTGAATTGCGCTCGCTCTCTCTCTCTCTCCCTCTCCCTCTCCCCCTCCCTCCCTCTCTCTCTCCGCCTCTGACAGCGTCTGCAGCCTGGTTCAAGATGGCGGCTCGGCTCCTATTCATTTTCTGCTGATCGCCTCCCAACTTTCATTGTCTCCTCGCTCCCAGACGCCCCGAATCCCCGCCAAACCTCCAGGTAGGTCTCGTTCGTTCCCCTCTCCCACTCGCAGCGGCCGAAGGCGGCGTTCGGGGCTCCGTGTTTTCGTGCCCGGGCTTCGCGCGGATCCAGCGGTTGATGTGGAGCTTTTTCAGCCGCGGCTGCAGCGACGTGGAGCTCCGTCCGTCTAGTCCGTGGTGTCTGCGCACTACTTTTTGTTTGTACGTGTGAGCAAAACACGCTCTCCGCTCGCATATACAGGCTCAATACGCAAAAACGCACGCAGACGCATTCTGCGTTGGGCAGGTCGGCGTGTGTGTGGACGGATCGCGGCTCTGGTTCGGATTGCGTCGTTTGGATTTATGTAAAGTGGAGGATCTGAAGCGAGCAGGGCTGGGTGGGCTGAGATGTTACCAGCAGCAAGTGCTCCAAACGCGCCCCACGAGCCCGGATTCCCACCCAGACCCGTCAGATTATAGATTCGGGAAGGTTCGGGTGTCCTGATCCGGGTCCTGTTTTACCATTTGGTGAATCTGATCCCAGAAATGATTTATTAACTTAACTTGGGTCACTCCCGCTGAAGGTGACGCGGAGGCAGAGTGATTAATTTGTGGATAAATGTGCTTCGACGGCTGCTTGGTGAAGACTGGATCATTAAAAATCAGACGGAGGGACGGTTTATGGTTCTGTTTGTGGTTCTGATGAGGGAGAAAGTTGTTTTGTCTTTGAGGAATTATAAATAAAAGTAAGACTGTGGCGCGTGCATGGGGTTCGGCACAAAGAGACGGCTGTGTCAAAAAGCAGCGAAACGGTTCATTCCGCTAAATCCACTTTATTTGTCACCAGCTGGACGTTTGTTTGTTTGTTTGTTGTTGTGTTTATCTGCATGGTTGGTTTTAATGTTTTTGGTGTTTGGTCTTGGTCTTGCACGATTGAGCTAATGTTTTGGCTGTTTTTAGTGTAAAGTTCTCGTTTTCAGGATGGACTTTGGTGACGGTGTGAGTTAAATAGTGGATTTACGCAGTCCGGGTGTTTGTTTATATTTACCTGTGATTAACGGATAGACAGCCGAGGCAAAGGTGACTCTAGGGCTAAGGATGATTTAATTCAGAGTTGACTGAATTCGCTGCAGCTGTCAGAACTTGCTGGTGTTTATTTTGTTTTTAAACCCAAATTCCGGATTTATTTCGGTTCCTCTCAGCTCTTGTCTGAGATCTTAAGCCTGCTCCTTTGGTTCTGTTCCGGTGGAGGACGTTCGTTCCTACCAGGATTATATTTTTAGTTTATATTTTTATTTTTTTTTTTAGATTGACTTTTAGAAAGTGCAGAGAGAGATGGAGCAGTTCTCCTAACACCAGCGGTTCGATTAATGGCGCAACAGGCAACATGATGCACATAGATGATCCATCATGATCCGGAGCGGTCTTTGATCCGGGTTCTGTTCGGGTTCTGGGTCATCATCCAGGACTCGCCTCCGAACCAGAAGAGTTTTCCGATTCATTCGGAATATTTCCCTAAAGGAAAATCTCTTAATGTGGTAAATGAGGCGCAAATCGTTCATGTTTATCTCCGTTTTATTCCTTTTTTATTTTTTGCACAAAGCTGAAATGGAGGCTGTCGTGGCGCGCGCCAGTTTGTTCAGCTGCTACTATTACAACTAAAATCATAACAAGGAGCCGAATCAACAGCAGTGTGTGCTCCAGCTTGCGCCAACTTGAGCGCAGTCGCTGCAGCCTGCGTGTGGATAATCGCGCAGACGCTAAAAAAACAACAAAAAACCAACAACAACAACCCGGATCGAGCCAAAGCACGTCAGCAGAGCTCGTGTCCGGATAGGTGTTGTGTGCATGATCGGGGAGCTCCCGTGGAGTCGAGGCTTCTCGTGCCCCCCCTCCCGCCTGCAGCCCGTTTTCGCTCTCTCCTCCACAAAATGGCAGCCGTGCTGCCAGGCGGTGCAGCGGCTGCGTGCCTGCGCGCGCGTCACGGAGCGACTACTCCCGCTCTGCTCACCGGCAGACTTGATGTTGTGGGTTAGACATCCTGTCTCGTTCTGGTCACTGACCGCCAGCCATGTGCTAAAAGCTAAAAAAAAAAACGAAAAAAAACGAGGGGGGTTGTTGCCATAGGAACGATCAGGTTTCCCCCCAATGTGACTAGCACACCTGACGCGATGAGAACCCAGAATAAAGGCTATTTCCCCACCGCGGCCGCTGTTTTCCATTTAATCCGCTAATTTAACGCATTTAGCGGATTTTTGGCTGATCTGGGATCAGTTCTCACCTCTGATTGACCCTTTTATATTTCAGCAGCTCTTTATAATAAACGATGCTGCTTTAAAGTGAAGAGGAGGCTTCAAGTAGCATAATATCATTATTAATAAGAGATTGGACCGCTTTAACTGGTCCGAATGGTCCCCCTCACTGGTTTCCTTTCCTCCGCGTGCAGGATTGTTGTTTATTCCTCCCATCATGCATCGGACCACCAGGATAAAGATCACGGAGCTGAATCCTCACCTCATCTGCGTCCTGTGTGGAGGATACTTCATAGATGCAACCACCATCATCGAATGCCTCCACTCATGTGAGCATCGTTTCTTTATCTCATCACCAACGTCTGCTGAAGAGATTTGTCCTTTTAGTATATAAGAATTCTGTTCAGCGGTCTGCAAGTTTTCTAACATAAATATTTCTTTGCAGTCTGCAAAATGTGCATTGTGCGTTATCTGGAATCCAGTAAATACTGCCCCATCTGTGATGTGCAAGTGCATAAAACCAAGCCCCTGCTCAACATCAGGTGAGACCTTGAATTCTTTATAAAATATAAATAATGTATTTTTAAAGTAAATCTATATCTCTTTATATCTTACAAAATGCGTGTTTTATAGATGGAAATGCCAGTTTTGACAACACAAGTTTCTCCTCTTCCTTTTAGGTCTGACAAAACTTTACAAGACATTGTGTACAAACTAGTCCCTGGTCTCTTCAAAAGTAAGAATATTTAGTTTTATTCTTCTTTCAGATCAGCTTCATAAAACTGCATTAATTTGACCACAAACCATAAAAAAATGAAAATATTTAGTTTAATGAAATGAAATGTTCCCAAATATCTTAATATTTAGGTTTGTGTTGGGTTATTTAGCAAAAGCTGCAAATCTACGTAAGAGAAGAGCGTATTACATCGGGTTATTGTACGAACACTCCTCATTGCTGAACTTTTTATTGTGACACTGTCACATTATTATAAGAAACTTAAAATGAGGTTTGACTCTGTTGATGAGAAATGAACAGCTGAACTCTGATTGTCCTCAGATGAAATGAAGAGGAGGAGAGACTTTTATGCGGAGCATCCTGTAGATGGTGAGTCAGAAAACTCAGACTGAGATTAATAATCTTAATCTCCCGTTTCTGTAAAGTCACCGTCTTGCGTCTCTCTCCTCCTGAAGCTTCCAACGGCTCCCACGAGGACCGAGGGGAGGTGGCGGACGAAGACAAGAGAATCATAACAGACGATGAGATCATCAGCCTCTCCATCGAGTTCTTCGATCAGAGCAGGTGAGATTTTGTTTTTATTCAAATGTTTGGAGACTCTGCAGTGAAGCTTGATTGCTGATTGGTTTGGAGTGGTCATGTGTTGCATCAGTTTGTATGTTAAATATTTACTGTCTGTTAAAAAAGACGGACAGCCTTGATATAACTAAAGACAGAGCTGAAGTGTTTATGGACCCGTGTGACATCCAACCTGCAGAGAAATCTTTTGTTTTATTTTAGTAAATCTAAATTCAGAATTCACATTTGTGTTCTAGATGATGGTTCTGTGTGGTTCAAATGAATATTTCCCTTTTTATTCTGTGCAGATTGGGAGGTGGAATAGAAGACAAGCAGTCAAGAGATCAGGTATTAGATGGTGACATGGTCACAGACTATTATCTGCAGCTGATTTTTACTTTATTTTATCCAGTTAAAACTAGAAAATAAAAGACTTTAATTTTTTGTTTTCATGTTAAAATAAAATCTGCAAACACATTCTTTTAAGGTGGACTTGATTAAAAAAATAAGATTTTCTACCAAGTGAATTTAGAAGTTTTTAATTAATTTCATTTTTAGGTGACTAACAAGCGGTACCTCCAGTGTCCAGCAGCCATGACAGTCATGCATCTGAGGAAGTTTCTACGCAGCAAAATGGACATCCCAAACACTTACCAGGTCTTTGTTTTACACTCTTTATTTTATTTATTAATAACATGTTTTAATATACATAAAATAACTGCAGCCTTGTGGATTTTACATTATGTTTAAGTTCAGAAACATATTTGCATTATTTATAATTAATAAAAATAATTTTCTGTCCAGGTTGAAGTCATGTATGAAGACGAGCCTCTTAAAGATTACTACACATTAATGGACATAGCTTATATCTACACTTGGAGAAGGGTATGAGCACTCAGATATTATGTGTTTATATTAATTGTTCAATATATTTAAAGCATTTCTGTATTACCAAATGCTTCATTTATTATTACTGCTGACTGAACATATTTTAAATAATTAAGCTCATTCTGAAGTTTTCAAGTTGCAGATAAAAAATAGGCTAGTTATTAATATTTTAATTAGTTACAAAAAAGGTTTCTTGCAGATTGAAGCAAATTTAAGTAAATTTTAGCTTCCTGTCTTATGTGGAGTGGTGCTCTCCAGCTTAGTGGTCAGTCCGTAAGTATTATACAAACCAGATGGACAAGTACAATTAAGTGTTCTTGTGTTGTGGTTTATTTCAGCCAGTTGTAGGTCAGGTGTTCTGTAAAAATCAATGATTTCGAGCAATTTGGGTCTTAGTTTGATGAAGCTAAAAACACATGTTGAAAATAAATGTATTCTTTTCAAAATGAGCAGAAATTAGTCATAGCCTGGAGGTAGTTTCTGTTTTGGAAGTGTTTGTCTGTAGAAAGCTAACTGGTCAGCTAAATTGATTTACAATACTCTTATTTTGAAAGGGACTATTTAGTTGTACGTGTTTTAAGTTTTTTTTTTAAGGTGGACCGAATCTTATTTTAGCTGATCTCTCCACAGAACGGACCGCTGCCTTTGAAGTACCGGGTTCGACCCAACTGTAAGAAGATGAAGGTGAGCCACGCGCAGCAGGAGGGACAGAACAGCGCGAGCCGATCCGGCCCAGAGAGCGACTCGGCCAGCGACAAAGCCGGAAGTCCCGCCGGGGCTCCGTCCACCTCCTCCTCGCTGCCGAGCCCCGGCACGCCCGCCCGGTCCCCGCACCCTCAGCTCCCTCACGGTCCCAACAACGTGAACGGAACCGCTGCAGCCGCCGCTCAGACCCCGAACCGGCCCTTTAACCAGTTCAGCAGCACCGGCGGAAGTGGCGGAAAACCCCGGAAAGTCTCTCTGAACGGCTCGGCGACCTCTTCCGGATGACGCGGCGCCCCGGAGCCGACACCAGACTACCGCTCAACTGCAAGGCTGTTCATGCCAACGTAGTTCCACTGTGTAGACCACGTTCTCTCTTTCTCCAGTCGCTGTTCTAACATTCTGGCATCATTTGTAAGTTTTAAACGTAGCGGAGCCAGAGGTTTTCACAATAAAATGCTCAAGGAAGTTTTATTCTGAAAGGAGATACCAGGGAAACAAACGTTGTTCACCTGTTTTTTTAAAAGCTGCATCTTTGTTTTACAGAAATGACTGAAGGGGAATTCTTAGATTTTTGCTTCTTTGGAGTTCAAAAGTGTCTTACACGATTATTCCATGTCTTCTGGGATGTTTTGAAGCACAGATGAAACATGCATGCTCATCACGGTGAAAACGTTCTGTTCTGAACGAGGGCTGCGCGTGTTCGGCCCACTAAATGCAAAAAAAAAAAATAATAATAATAATAAGTTGGAAAGTGTTCAGTCGGAGCATCAGAAGTTTGTACAGAACCAGAAAAGCGCGCGAGGTTAAACTGTAGCTGCAGTGGATTCAGATTCTGCGTGTAAATAAAGACAAAATGCATATTTAATCAGCGATTACGTTATTCTCTATTTTTGTCTTTCCTTTCTGTTTGGAGAGAAGGACTGGAGCTCCTGCTGTTATCGCAGATGTTTTGATGTGTCTGTTTTCTGTATTTGTACGTATGAACAACTTTCTGTATTGTTGCTGTTGCACAGTAAAAACATCTAAATAAAACATTTTACACTTATGGATAAAACTGCTTATTTTAGTGCGTTTTTGTTTATCTGGTGCTCGTGCACGAACAAAAACCCCGAATAAAGGAATCTGTGAAAAGGCCAGACGGCGCACAGCAGCGCCAGATGTCCTTTTTGCACAGAAATTAGGAGTGCAGGTCTGAACAGAGCGAAATAACAAAATGCGGTTTGATGCGCAAAAACTACCCGGAAAAGAAAGGAACTGTGGAAAAGTACATGAATGTGAACATCTCCCTTTCATATATCACTTTTTATTCAGAATAATGTAAATATTGGTTTTTGTTTCGCTTGTTAAGCCTTTAAAGTTCACCGCATATGCGTTTAAACCGTAAAACAAAACAACACATAGGATCTACTGAAGGTATAACATCAGATTTACTGTTTTCTCTTGTTTAATTATGTATTATTATGCTTTAAACGACATAAAAATGTTCATGCGTGTTATTTGTATTTCTTTCTTTGCGGCAACCTGAATCAAGACTGAACAGGATGTGATGGAGAACAGAAGGATCCGGTTTAATTTGTAATGAAAGAAAGGCAACATCATGGATTTAAAAAATGTAGATTTTCTGCTATTTTATCGAGTTGTTATTGGTTTAATCCCCTGAAAAAATAATAATCTGTTTTTACAAGAACAAAAAACATCTTTAAATAAAATGATGTTTTCGATTGTGATGCAAAAACATATTAAGCACTCTGAGCATTTTTTGACCAGTTTTTTCTTGTATTTCTATGCTGTCACTTTAAAAACGTATTTCTTTAGTTATTAGATTAAATTATTTAAGCAGCATATTAAAACAAATATTTGAACTTTGGCTTCTCTGCACTAGGTGATTTTATTCAGTTTAGCCCCATGTCCTTATTTTTAATCTATTGTTCTATTTCATAGGCCTATACAGTTCTGAATTACCAGTTGTTCTTAAACAGTTTGTCATTTTATGTTTGTGAGGTGCTGTAATCCCAGATAAAAGTGAAAATAAAAATCACATCAAACAAAAACTTGAGTCTCAAGGGATTAAATTAGATAAACGTCCTCCAGAGAAGATCAACAGAGACTAAACGCATCAGAATAGCCTACTATGTCACTTATAGTTACATGGTTTCAAAACTTTAGTTTTTTTAAATATATTTTGTTTAACATTTAAGAAAGCATGAAATTTTTTTACTTATGTGTTATATAGCCAATATATATATATATATGATTTTTTTAACAATATAAATATGGTTAGAACCTGGGTAACCAAGTCACATTTTATACTAAAACACTTCTGTTGATTGTTTCTTCCATTTCAGTTATGAAAGTCCAGTAGTAAAAAAAAAGTTTTATTATTTATTCATTTTTAGATTATCTTTCTCTGCAGGTCAGAGAGAGAAAGCAACTAAAAGAAAAATAAGCAAAATTGCATCCAGTATAGCCTACTATATATTTATGTTGTGATGCGATGTGGGGCAGGGCATGCAGCCCTGGTGTGCAGGCAATGATTGCAGCGATGAGGACAGTGGAGCTTAAAATGGGTTGTGAGCAAGGCCGGATTAACCATACGGGCAACTGGGCAATTGCCTAGGGGTCCATGAACTCTAAAGGGCCCAGGGCAGCAAGGGCACGAGCAAAATACTGTATCTGTAATCTCGCGCTTTATATTAAACTAGGGTGACCATACATCCTCTTTTCCCTGGACATGTCCACTTAAAGGCCTGTGCAGAGCAGCTCTGTGGGATTCTGCAGCACCTCTTCAACCTCAGCCTGGCCCAGGAGAAGGTTCCAGTCCTGTGGAAGACATCCTGCCTTGTTCCAGTTCCAAAGAAAACTCGCCCATCAGTCAATGATGACTGCAGACCGGTTGCCCTGACATCCCACATCATGAAGGTCCTGGAGAGACTCCTGTTGGTCCACCTGAATAAGCAAACTAGAACATGTCAGGACCCGCTGCAGTTTGCTTATCGCCATGGAGTTGGAGTTGAAGATGCCATCATCCAGCTGCTTCAACCAACCCACTGTCATCTAGACAAAGTAGGCAGCACTGTGAGGGTCATGTTCTTTGATTTCTCCAGTGCATTTAACACAATCCAGCCTGATGTACTTTGCCAGAAACTCCTGAAGACACGGGTGGGGCTCTCAACGATCGCCTGGATTAAAGACTGTAAAAAATGACTGTGAATTACACAGTAATTTACTTTGTTTCTGTAAAGTAACTCACTGTGAATGTATTTAAAGTAAAATACTGTATAATTGACAGTAACTGTTGCAATACTGTATAAATCACAGTAATAAATGCTATACTGTAAAACTTCACAGCAGACCAAGTTCTACTGTAGTAAGTCACAGTAATATAATCACTACTGTAAGAAACAAAGCAAAATTTTACAGTAGAGTGAAAATACTGCATAAATTATGGTAATACATGCAATACTTTAAAAATTCACAGCATACCAAGTTCTACTGTAGTAAGTCACAGTAATATCATCACTACTGTAAAAAACAAAACAGGACTTTACAGTAATGGGAAATAATTGTATAAATCACTGTAATAAATACAATACTGTATAAATTCACGGCAGATCAAGGTCTACTGTAGTAAGTCACTGTAATATCACCACTACTGTAAAAAACAGAGAAAGAAATTACAGTGGTGTGAAATAATTGCATAAGTTATAGTAATGAATGCAATACTGTAGAAATTCACAGCAGACCAAGTTCTACTGTTGTAATTCACAGTAACATATTCACTACTGTCAAAAACAGAGAAAGAAATTACAGTAGTGTGAAATTACTGCATAAATTATGGTAATACATGCAATACTTTGAAAATTCACAGCATACCAAGTTCTACTGTAGTAAGTCACAGTACTATCATCACTACTGTAAAAAAACAAAACAAGACTTTACAGTGATGTGAAATAATTGTATAAATCATTGTAATAAATACAATACTGTATAAATTCACAGCAGATCAAGTTCTACTGTAGTAAGTCACTGTAATATCATCACTACTGTAAAAAACAGAGAAAGAAATTACAGTGGTGTGAAATAATTGCATAAGTTATAGTAATGAATGCAATACTGTAGAAATTCACAGCAGACCGAGTTCTACTGTTGTAATTCACAGTAATATAATTACTACTGTAAGGAAAAATGCAAAAATTAACAGTAGTGTAAAATTACTGCATAAATTATGGTAATACATGCAATACTTTATAAATTCACAGCATACCAAGTTCTACTGTAGTAAGTCACAGTAATATTATCACTACTGTAAAAAACAAAACAAGATTTTACAGTGGTGAGAAATTTCACAATGACTTATTGTGTACTGGATAAAAACATACTGCAGAAATTCACAATAATAATATAACAGTAACATGTGTACCATAGGGAATTGCAGTACCTATTACAGTACTGTAGAAATTCACAATAATATATTGGGGGCGATGGTGGCACAGGAGTTAAGTGCTCGCCTCGCAATCGGAAGGTCGCAGGTTCGAGACCCGCTCAGTCTGTCGCCGTCGTTGTGTCCTTGGGCAAGACACTTAACCCACATTGCCTGCTGGTGGTGGTCGGAGGGACCGGTGGCGCCAGTGCTCGGCAGCCTCGCCTCTGTCAGTGCGCCCCAGGGCAGCTGTGGCTACATTGTGGCTCATCCCCACCAGTGTGTGAATGTGTGTGTGAATGGGTGAATGACTGATTGTGTTGTAAAGCGCCTTGGGGGGTTCCAGGACTCTAGAAGGCGCTATATCAAATACAGGCCATTTACCATTTACCATTTTAAAGCAACATATTATTTATTGTTGTAATAACATGTAAAGTACTTTAAAAGCTCACAGTAACCATTACAGTATACTGTTGAAATTCAGTTACATATTGTGCACTATAGAAACCTCAACCAGCTGTAAAATGTCACAGTAACGTACTGTCACGTACTGTGTAAAACTACAACCAAAGGTAATTTCAGAGTGATATCGTGTACTTCGGGAAATCACATCAAGCAACATGATACTGTAAAAATTCACAGTAATTGTTTTAATTGTACAATGTATTTTTAAGTAATTATAGCAACCAGTGCATTACTGTAAAGATTTGCAGTAACATCATATATAACCAATGGGTATAGCCTCTCCCTGGGCTGCCACCTTACGGTGGTGGAGGGGTTTGAGTCTCCCAATGATATAGGAGCTAAGTTGTCTGAGGCTTTATGCCTCTGGTAGGGTCATCCATGGCAAACAGTTTCTAGGTGAGGGATGAAAGAGAAGCCTGAAGACCTCTTATGATGAATAATTTCAATGGAAACTGTGTTCCCTTGCTCGGACGTGGGTCACTGGGGCCCCCCTCTGGAGCCAGGCCTAGAGGTGGGGTACATTGGCGAGCCCGGCCGGGCACAGCCCGAAGAGGAAACATGGGTCCCCCTTCCCATGGGCTCACCACTCGTGGGAGGGGCCAAAGGGGTCAGGTGCAGTGTGTGACAGGTGGTAGTCGAGGGTGGGGGACCTTGGTGGTCTGATCCTCAGCTACAGAAGCTGGCTCTTGGCACATGGAATGACGCCTCTCTGGTGGGGAAGGAGCCTGAGCTGGTGTGTGAGGTTGAGAGATTCCAACTAGATATAGTCGGCCTCACCTCAACGCATGGTTCTGGCTCTGGAACCAGTTTGCTTGAGAGGGGTTGGACACTCTACCACTCTGGAGTTGCTCCCACTGAGAGGCGCCGAGCAGGGGTATGCAGGGCATACTAGTTGCCCCCATCTTGGTGCCTGTACGTTGGAGTTTACCCCGGTGAATGAGAGGGTAGCCTCCCTCCGCCTACGTGTGGAGGGACAGGTTCTGACTGTGGTCTGTGCTTATGCACCAAACTGCAGACTACCCACCCTTTTTGGAGACCTTGGAGGGGGTGCTGGAGAGCGCTCCTTCCGGTGACTCCCTCATTCTGCTAGGGGACTTTAATGCTCACGTGGGCAACAACAGTGAGACCTGGAGAGGTGTGGTTGGGAGGAAGCCCCCCCCCCGATCTGAATTTGAGTGGTGTTTTGTTATTGGACTTCTGTGCCAGTCATGGATTGTCCATTATGAACACCATGTTCAAACATAAAGGTGTCCATATGTGCTCTTGGCACCACGATACCTTAGGCCTCAGCTCGATGATCGACTTTGTTGTTGTTTCATCTGACCTGCAGCCACATGTCTTGGACACTCGGGTGAAGAGATGGGCGGAGCTGTCAACTGACCACTACCTGGTGGTGAGTTGGCTCAGATGGTGGGGGAGGATGCCAGTCAGACAGGCAGGCCCAAACGTATCGCAAGAGTATGCTGGGAACGCCTGGCAGAGTCTCCTGTCAAAAAGAGCTTCAATTCCCATCTCCAATTGATAGAGGCCTCTTCACAAGCCAACAGGCAACGTTTCAAACAATTTGGTTTATTCCTATGGAAATGGCGGCACTTGGAACCCGAAATGTGGTTGTTAGAAGCCCCGCCTTTCAGGAAGTAGGAGCCCGGTTGGGACCGAACACACATCTACACGCTCGTCTCGGGCCTCTGAACAACATATTTAATTTTCAAACCCAAGCAACTTTTAGAATTATGTTGTGTCCATACATTTTTTCTAACCCAGAAGGTCTGAAAGGCCAAAGGCTTGAGATCTTCTGATTTTCTGGATTTCAAATGGCCAATTAAACTAACCACTAGGATAAGGGTTATTATTCCATAAGATTATTGTAAAGCGACCCCTGGGGATCATCTGACACGAGTTTTGAGTCCGTGGGGTCAAAGGTGGCTACATAGTGGCCAAAAAGCAGTTGATTGAAATTTTAAATGACAAAATGGAGGGAAAATGAATAACTCCCAAACTTTTTGACCTAAGGAGCTGAAATGTTAATGTCTAGATTGTGGTGCTCGAGCCATACACTGTGCAAATTTTTAGACTCACAGCACCTTGGGAAGTGTCAAAAGTCACAGAGGTCAGCAATCAGAGTGGCCTTTTGGCCTGCTTTTGTCTAACAACTCAACACAACTCACGCGTTGAGATATAAACATGAAATCTGAGTATGTTGCTTATCAAACGGACTTTACCCGCATATCTCGGTGAAGTTATGATGGGACCTCTAGGGGTCTGCTAAACTTTTTTACTGGTTTTATATGTTTTTATTTTTATTGTACAGCACTTTGGTGGCATGTTTCATGCCTGTAAGGAGCTTTCTAAATACTGATTGATCGATAAGATCATTCTAAAGCAACCCCTGGGGATCATCTGACCTGAGTCTGGGGTCAAAGGTTGCTGCGTGGCAGCCAAAATGTATTTATTTGAAATTTGAATTTAGAAAATGGTGGGAAAATGAATAACATTAAAACTATTTGACCTATGAGGCTGAAATTTGTGTAGAATAGAATAGAATAATCCTTATGTCCCACAATGTGGATATTGAGTCATAGCAGCTAGTTTGTAAAGTAAATGTTTTGCTCCAAGTTAAATATTCAGATTACAAACTAAATATGTTGGTGTGACCTAATTATTTAATTTGTAAAATAAACTTTTAAGTCTAAATTAAATATTTGGCTTGTAATATTAATATTTAGTTGGAAACTTTAACATTTATAAATGTATGAATAATCATGGTGAAAATATTACTTAGAAAAATGAACCACCTATTTTTACCTTCTGCTAGTTTATCTTAATTGCTGCAAAAATTATGTTTGATTTTAAATGGCACCACACAGATATGTACAGAAATACAAATTATTAATACTTTAAACTATCATTCACAGCATTTTAACCTATTAACATTTTAATTATATTTCAGTTGATTGCATTTTACTTCTTCCACCAAGTCTCAGAATTAGTTTTCTGAATTATACCGTACCAATTATCATTTTTTCTACAGTCTTTGTATTAAACCCAGTTACTAGGAACTACTTTTTCTTCTGCTTTCCACAGAACAACTCATTAACTATTCAGGAAAACGGTCAGATCGGATAGATAATGATATTAACTGCATTTTGCGATGTAGGTGATGACTAACATGCAGTTATTGTGTTATTTATAAATGGTGTATTTTTACTGGTAATTCATCTCGAGTCCCAGTATTCATGCGCTCATGCCCGGGAAAGCACCTGGCTCACGTGATCACCATCAGTGAGCGGTTCCAGCTGTAGCCAGCGCCGTAAGAACGCCGCTGCGCCGCTCATTGGTCCAGCCGACAATTGCGCGGCAGTCTTTGGCGGTGTTCTAACCGGTTCTAACCGAACAGCTGCAAGAAAGATAAAGAACTGGAGGAAAGAACTTCAGCTGCAGGAATAAAGGGATTCGCAACGTTCTCCAGTCTGCTGCAGGACAACGAAGACTGTTTTCTCGACGTAGATGCGTGGAGCATTGCATGTAAGTGCCCTTTCTCTTTACTGACTTTTAGTCTAACATTGCTTGCTCATAAGACTAGTCACCGATATTTGAGGAAGGAAAAGTTTGAGTAAACTGCCGTTCTGGTTCAAAATGTCTTACACGTGTACTGTTTGTAAATTCAAAACTGTGTCAACTCCCGCATTTATTCGACATGTTAAAATGCACAGCAATGTCGCTAACATTAGATTTCACTGTGGCTATATGCAAATTGTCCTTCTGCTTTTTCAACAGTAATTGCTCTTCAAACGCATATGTACAGAGTCCATAGCAAACGCAAGGACATGCTTTGACCTGCAAATTTGAGGGGTGCACACTTTATTGCATAATGAACTACATATGGAAAAGACTGCACTGCAAAAACTGATTTCTAAAAAAGTAAAAACACTCATTTTATGATCCAGATTTTCTAGTTTTGAGTAAAAAAAATCTGCCAGAGGTAAGCGGTAAGAGGTAAAAAGTTGCTTGGCTTGAATTTGTAAAACTAGCAAATAAATTGATTGTTTTTTGACTTAACTTGAGCAAAACCTTGCGAGATTTCATAACTGCTGCCTTTTAACCACGAACTGCTTTAAATTCCCTCCAAATTGACGGTCAATCGAAACAATGGAAAATTTGCAATAAGTACTGGAACAGAGCACGTTGCTATCTTTTGCCGCTGACCGCTCCTGCATGTCGCCTACCGTGGGTCGAATCCTTAATAAACACTAGAAATCCAAGAGGCCTTTGCAGCGCTTTGCTGCCCGGGCCTAATTAAAAGACAACTTACATGTGTTTTTCCTTTTTATTTCTTATTCTAATGCTTTGCTGGAGTATTAGATCGAGAGCAAAAGAATGTGATCAAAGCATCCCTAGTTGCATTTTGCGTTTTGTCCTGTTCTCTCTGAGCCTCAGTGCATATACCAGGGACTGTCTTCTACATTTGCCAATTGTAAAACTTAAAAAGGAGTCTGTTAAGCTGTGTTAAACACAGTTTACTGTGTTTTTATTTATTTTTTTTGTAAAAAGTTTAATTGTGCATTTTGTTCATCTCAATTCATCAGGTTACAACAACTCCTGCCGATGCAGAGGAACAGTTCGTCCTCCCAAGCACCCCAAGGCTCATCGCACTTGGTAAAACTGTCATTTAGTAAAAGCAGATATAGAGAAAAATAAATCTTAAGTTGACATTAAGACTAGTGAGGAAGTGTCATTACTGCAGTGCCCAGGGAGAACATTCCAACACTGACTTGGTTGGTTGGGGATGAGACAATGATCATCCCCAGCCAACCTCCTGCCCACTCAGCCACTGCAACACTTTGCCAGGAAAGAGGGTTTGCGAAGCAGATCGCTCACGAAATTCGTGCGCTGCCTGCTTTTCCTCTGTTCACATCAGGCGCAAAGTTTTCCTTCGCAATCAACAAGCGCTTCTGCTCAGCTGTTGCATTTCTTTTTTTAACTCTATGTTTAGCAGGTACTAGCCCCCATTTACTGCTCTTTTCCTGTTTAAACACACCCCTGCGTGTCTTTGCTGTTCTGTGTGTGCGCGTGCGCACACCCTACCTATTTTTATATCTTCGGAAACTGCGCCGGTCCTGCTCAGCTCTTGTGTAATTAGACCAATTCCTTTAAAATTGGGTTCGTAAATAACTTGGTGTTTTTGGTATGAAACAATGCTACTGTATATATTTATCTTTGAATTAAACGTATTTGTTTATCTAAGCAAAACAGGTTCTCCCCCTCCCCATAGTTCAGCCTACACTGCGGGAATGGGTGTGTTTAATTTTCATCTCTAGTCTGTTTAGATAAACAAATATGATTGCATTTATCAATCTGTGTTTTGTTTGAAAACTAGCTTTATTTTGTTAAATTTCATGGCCTGCCTCTTCTGTCTTTGACTTCCTGTCAGAACTGATGCAGCTCCCTTTCATAAAAAATAGAGCACACGCCAAAACAATTGCCACATGGCGTGAGCCTTCCCAGTGCTTCGCAGCTGCTGTGAACGACACCATAAGTCAACAAGGGCGCCGAATAGAAGCGCTCTTTGTTCCACGATGCTTAGCATCACTTCTGTGTCTGATGTGAACTATGTATCAGACATTACTTATTTGTAATTCAATTGTTGTTTTATATTTGATTATTGCAGGAGACACTATGTGGTCTGCGAACAAGTGGATGCTATCCATAGAGGGCAGAGTTGTAATCCCATACCGGATTTTACAACTGCCTTGGCTGTCCTGTTTGCCAGTTTCTATGTATTCAACATAGAATATCAGGTGGAAGCAGTCACAACACTGGAATTCGTTCAGAGGTATTGCTAATAACATTCTAACTTAACTTTGAGCTACAATTAAATTCAAGTTTATTTACAAATATTTAGAAAAATCTTAGAACTCTTCATAGTGCTGAAAGAATAGTAATTTAAAATTAGAACAGTCGGACAATAACTAAAATCATTTGCTCATACAAATATGTTCATTCAGGACAATAAACGCTGTAAGTCTAAATATCCAATCGGCGCCGAAATCATTTCTATGTTTTAGCTGCACCTTGACTCTAAAGCTGCTATTCGTAATCTGCAAAATAAACTAGCTTACTCACTCAGAACTCTCACCCCTCCCATCAAGTAGCAGTCCTAGGCCATGCCCCACTGAGGAAGTGCGGTGATGTTCTGCTGCAAAATGTGCTACAGGCATAATGAGTCATGGAGCCACGTACATGCAGAAGTCTGTTTGTCGGGTGGGATTGTTTAATCATTGGTTTTGGACCAATCCATGTTTTTGGCTGAAGTTTAGACAAAAGAACCACTTAATTATTTATGTTTTTCTTTAATCTCCACAAAATATTTCTAAGAATGTTGTGTTAAAATGTTAATAGGCATGAAAAAATCTGTTAGATTACTTATTTTGCAGATTAAAGATAGCAGCTTTAAATTTCTTATCCTTTCAAGTTGATTTCTATAAGCTTTTTGATCTGTTCTGAGAGGACTTTTGTTATGATGATGTGCTCACCAAACTGTCCATAAGTTATATTAACCTATATTTTCATTTCTATTAGGTTCCTTGCCAGGATCAATCCATATTCCATCAAGTGCACAGCCAAGGTCCAGACGAGCAGAAAAACTGGCAGAACTGTGAAGAGAAAGACAACGGATATAAATCCACGCATCGTTTCATTCATGAACGCCTTCTCTGCATTTGACTGGCAAAACAGCTAGCTTAAGGTGAGGTTCTGATACTGGTCACTACATCTATGAAGATGGGTTTGGTCTTTATTTGTCAAAAGTAGCCTAAACATATGGAGCCCATTAGGGGACATGAGCAACAAAAATATTGTGCGTACCAGTAATTTTCTCGTGCGCACAATTTAATAACTTGTGCGTAAGAGATACTTTATCATCAGCTAATAAAAGTTAAAAGCCAGATGTTTTTGTCAAAAATTGGAATAGACTTTAATCATGAGTTGTTGTAAGATCCACATCCCTACTGGCTATATTATTAGAATTATTCTCACAATCTATGACCTAATGCTTGGATGTGACCAGAGGGCTCATGCTGTAGGCTATGTGCGTTTGTAACAGATCATAGTCTTGGATTTGGAACTACAAAAACAAAGAAAAACGCTGAAATGAGGAAAAGCTGGCCAGAGAAATGGAATGTGCAACATTCCTTGGCACCCCTGGCTACTTTATGCAAAGAAACTTCATCTTCACTCATCACTACAGTTAATGGCATGCTACACTTGTAACGGGGTTGGGCGATTTGTATAATTTTTCCAACCTCCAATTGTCAGTCCAATAACTGACGATAGACGATACATTCGCAGATGTGTCTCTGAGCAACATACAGGGTATCCGCGGGTCCTTAAAAAGTCTTAAATTTGCTTTTCCAAATTTAAGGCCTTGAAAATCCTTAAAAATGACAAATAATCCTTAAATACAGTTTCCAAAGGTCTTAAATTACCAAAGACCCAATAAACAAGATTATTTTATTTCTATAAAAATGTTCGTGAATTTCTAGTTGGTGTTCAGCATTTTTTGTGTATGATATTGGCGTAAGCGGAACCGTACACATTCAGCTGGTTGTGAAAGGGGGCTATTTTTAGATGAGCACATTAGCTGGTTAAGCTAGTGGGAGCTTGCGCCATGGGGAAGTGCAAGTTTAATGGTAACTGGATGGCTAATCCCACGTTCGCGACGTGGTTAGCACCGGTTCCAAGCAATAGCTGGAAATAATAGCTTAAATTTAATTTTAAAAATAGCTTAAATTTGGTCAAAGTGGCCTTAAAAAAGGTCTTAAAGTCTTAAATTTGGCTCCCTTAAACCTGCAGATACCCTGAACATAATCATGCACCGATTGAATTGCGAACAAAAAAGAAGCCCAATCATGGATATTTTAAATGGAAGCACAGTGCATAGATGTTTGATGGAAGAGAAATTTATATTCTTCCTACTTATTGTTTAATTTTGTATCTGGTCGAGTGTACGTCACAACGGTTGTTATAAACACGTTTATAGTGTTATAAAGAAGCCTCATCTTTGTTTCCCTGTGGCGCACACCATTGTGGTATTTTATTTTACTTAAATATTTTCTTGTTTTAACATAGGCGTTTGCACCTGGGCGCATTAGTGACTTAGCAGGACAAAATGAAGGGAGTGAAGCATCCTGTCAGAGACATTGAGGATCTTTGTGTCTCTGGGAGGAAGCGGAGCCACAAGTGAGCCTCGTGAGGAGAATGGCGAACCTTATTGCAAAGCCAAATGCTACGGCTTTTTACATTACATTAGTGGTTATTTTGGTCTTGATAATGTCGACAATAATATCGTTTATTGTCAATAATTTGTTGAACAGCATTCCAGGTCAAGATGAACCTTAAATTAAATGAACCATGCAAGGAGAAATTCTTGGGGAAAAGATTTTTATTTTCACACAGGGATTAAGGATGGGTGCCGAATAGAGTTGGCTATCGATTCAAATTTCAAGAGTCGATTTGATTAAGATTCTCAAGATTTAGAACCGATTATTGCAATTCAGTTCAATTTGCTATATCCATTCAGGTCAGTGAACTCTTCTTTTTTTTTTTTTTGCTGTTACCTGACTATGTAGTTGTGCAGTATATTAAAATAGTAACATTCAACAACAAACTAATGAAATATTAGCAGTTTAAAATGGCTGTAAGGCCCAATCTCTCTCTCTCTCAGAATGTAACTTTTCACAAACAAGCTGTCTGAATCAGCAAACTGAACCAGGAACAGCCAACAGAAGATGTAAGATGTACACACAAATGCATCAATGGAACACAAACCTAGGGCATTATGAACAATAAGAAAGTAAGAATCCATCCAAAAGCTATGTGCACACACACACACACACACAAACACACTTATTTTTTAATTTTTATACTGGCCACACTAAACACAAATGCTTTTTAACCATATTTGTCAGATATATTTTTTGGCTTGAACAGCTTCAGGGTTGACCTTCCCTTAAATGTAATCATTTGGTCCAAGAAAATGTCCATGTCTGGACCACAGATGGCTGGGATACGTGGAATATTCATTTGTGTTGCGCTCCTTGACTTCCATTGACTTCACATTCCCTCTTCATCTGTCTTAATTAGCTGAGTTTTTTATTGTGATTGTTTTATTTTCAGGATGTTGCTGTGGAGCAGCCCTACAGAACTGATGGACTGGGTGAGGGACCCTAAGAGGCAAGAAGTCTGTACCTAGAGTACACATTTTTTTTACATTGCGTTATATGGAAAAATAGTGTTTTTTTGTTGACATGTCAATGCCACTGTTTTGACTGTTTTAAGGTTAATGAGGTTCGTAATATTGCAATATGTTCACAACATGTTCTAGAAACACGATGGTGATCATGTATCATTATTTATCTGGATACTTCTATCCATTGTTTTAAGTAGTTTTTGTGTTCTTTGAATACACAAATGTAAATGTTCACAGCATGTATACAAAAATGTTGACATGTTATTGCCTGTTTTTATATATATGGCTATGGCTAGTTATATTGTAATGTGTGTACAACATGTTCTAAGAACTTAATGATGATTATACTTTTTTGCCAATGTTATCTGTGGATATTTATATCCATTGTTATAGAAATAAATGGGCAAATGTAACTTTTGTTGTCCTAATTTATTTAGTAAGATACAGCATAACATAAATCAAAAGAACACCTGCAATATTTTAACTTTAAAAGACAGTAATGCAATTTTTACTATACAGTTAAAGTACTATTTTTAGCCAAAAATACTAAACTTGGAATTTACTGTTTTTTCATTTATAGTTAAAACACCAATGGTGTAATCACAAGCGCAGCAATTGAAAAATTAAATTTATTTTACAGTGAAACATGGTAGCAAAATTAGTTAATTTATAATTGCAGTAATCCTACTGTAAAAAGGGAAATTCATGCAGTGTTTTGAAGTACGGTTACAATAACAGTACTTTTACATAAACAGTAAAGCACTGTGTGTAGTTACAATTAATTTTGCAGTTATCCCAATATTACTGTAATATAAACAGTAATATATAAAATGTACTGTGTTAGATTTTGAAGTTAAAATAATGTATACTATAACAAAACATACAGTAATTGTTAGTTACTGTGTTCAGTTCTTTAGTTACAATACTGTATTTTTTTTTACAATAACTTACTGGTTTATTACTGTGAATTTTACAGTGTGTTTGTTATTTAATTTTCATAGTTACAATCACGTTACTGTAATATATACAGTGATACACAATATTTACTCTTTAATTTTACAGTAAGTCACTGCCATAACACATACAGTAAGTGTTAATTACAGTGTTCAGTTCTACAGCTACAATACTGTATTTTTTTTTACAATAACTTACTTGTCAATTGCTGCCGGTTAATTACTGTGAATTTCACAGTTGGCTTGTTATTTAATTTTACAGTTACAACAATGATACTGTAATATAAAAACCAGTACATGATATTTACTGTGTTATATTTTACAGTAAATAAATAATACTGTAATAGTACATACAGTAAATGTTAGTTACTGTGTTCTGTTCTACAGCTACAACACTGTAATTATTTTTACAATAAACTTACTTGTCAATTGCTGCCGGTTAATTACTGTGAATTTCACAGTTTGTTCGTTACATATACCTGACAAACAGACCACAGTTTGTGAGGTTGAAGAACTGCACATCAAACCAGGCCATCAGTCACATTGGAGCACCACAGGGGACTGTACTCTCTCCATTCCTTTTCACCCTGTACACCTCAGACTTCCAGTACAAATCGGAGACCTGTCATCTACAGAAATACTCAGATGACTCTGCAGTTGTCAGGTGTATCAGAGATGGACAGGAAGCTGAGTACAGAGAGCTGGTGGAGCGCTTTGTGGCATGGTGTGGAAACAATCATCTGACCTTGCTTGAACAAAACAAAGGAGATGCTTTTAGACTTCAGAAGAAACAGGGTGGAGTTAAACACTGTTTCCATCATGGGAGAAGAAGTGGAGGTGGTTGAGGAACACAAATACCTTGGAGTTCACCTGGACAACAGACTGAACAGCCAAGCCGTTTACAAGACACAGCAGACTGCACTTCTTGAGGACGCTTAGGTCCTTCAGTGTCTGTAGCAAGATGCTGCAGATCTTCTACAAGTCTGTTGTTGAGAGTGTAATCTCTTCAGCCATCGTCTGTTGGGGTAGTAGCATCAGAAGCAGGGACCTGAAAAGGCTCAACAGCCTAATAAAAAAGGCTGGTTCTGTTCTGGGGACGACTGTGGAACCACTGGAGGAGATCATGCAAAGAAGGATTCTCCAGAGAATCAAGAAAATGATGGACAACCCTGAGCATTCTCTTCACAAGACTGTTCGACAACGGAAGAGTGTCTTCAGTCAGAGGCTTCTTCAGTTTGGCTGTAACACTGACCGCTACTGGAGATCCTTCCTGCCAACAGCCATTGTAATATACAACAACTCTTTGACGACTTGATTATTATTATTATTCTGAGCTACTACAGCAATCAATTCCCCTCTGGGATTAATAAAGTATTTTTGAATTTAATTGAATTGAACACGGGTTTTAAAGGGAGGGTTGTCGGTTTTAGGCTTGTGTGGTTTTTAATATTAACGTTATAAATAAAGGTTGTTGTTGTTGTTGATTAAAACCCTGGGACTCTGTGATTACTGGAAGGTTCTGACGAGGAGGACAACATTTTTGTCCCTGCAACCCCCACTCGATTTTACAATATGGACGGTCAATTACACATCCAGTTAAAAATTATAAAATTAATTAATAAATAAACAAATGAATAAATTACATTTAAAAAATTGCTTTAGCCCATACAAAGCCATATTGTTTGTCTCACATGGTTTTAATAAAATATGAATAATAAAAATAAAACAAATGGACACACACGAGTAAATGACTTGGTGTCAGAGGTCAGCGACGTTTCTGGCCCATGCTTGTTTCAGCAGGACTTGGTGAGTCTGTGGTTGTAGAAGTGGGCATAAAAGTCAAGAAAGTAATGTTATCTTCTGGAAAGTTCCAGCTCCGCTCACCCACGCCTGTTATTTCGGCCAAACTATTTCAGTTTCTCACTTCTGTTTTCATTTGAATCTGCTAATATAGACGTCACCAGAGCGCGCGACACGTCCACTTTTTTCTTGGGAACAAAAGAGATGCAGAGCAGAGATGTGCATCGGCGGTCTCACTCTGAGCAAAAGCAGCAAAACCATGAACTCAGAGAAAACTGAGCCAGAGCGAGCGCTCTTCTTTATAATAAACAGTCTTTGTTGATGATTCGCAAACGCTCTGCTTCCCGGAGGTTGTCATGGCAACGTCCAACAACTCGACGTTTTTTTTAAAGAATGCGCTTCAGAAACTGCCTGGAAACCCGGAACAGATTAGTTTGAGTGGATAAAGCGACTTTAAATTTGTCTCATTTTTATTTTTAAACCAGGATCACAATGAGCTCGCGGCAAATGCTCCCAGGTGAGACTCCAGCCGTTCACCTGCAGAAGAAACGAGCCACCTTAACTCAATCATCTGTACAGGCTTTGAGAAGCAACAGTGTTGCTGCTCTGGCTAGCAGACCACAAAACACAGAAATCCTCATAAATGCAGATAAACTAAAATAATAATAATAACAATAATAACAACAATAATAATAACAACAACAACAACAACAACAACAATAATAATAACAATAATAATAATAATGACAATAACAATAAAAACAACAACAATAATAATAATAATAATAATAATAATAATCTCTTCTCTCCCCTCTCTCCTGTGATAACCCTGCTGCGTCCCCTGATGCTGATGACGTCACCAGCATCCAGGCTGCAGTTCTGGCTCTCATCGGGCTGGCCGACCAACACCAGAGAGCCTGGCTGAGGCTGTGGTGTTGGAGGGCATCCTGGCTCAGCTGGTTCTCTCTCTGGGCTCCAAATCCGTACGCATCTCATCCTTCGGAATTATTTATGTCAGCTTTTGTCTCATATTTCACATCTTTAAAAAGACACTATAAAGGAACATGAAGATCGGAGGGTGCTGGGCCCCCCTTAGGGGTCAGGTGCCCTCTGGATGGGATCCAGTAATGGAATATTATCCTGAAGAACACACTTTCTGTATAAGCAATTGTCTTGAGACCTACTTACTTTACATTTTAAAGGAAACATCTGTGCTTTCTAATCCACTGCATTTTCTAAAAAGCACCTCAAGTAAAAATACTTCAAGATTTAGCTAAATGTTAGTTGAATAAATGTATGTTTTACATTGAGTTGTATTTTAAAATACATACTTTAATACTTTTACTTAAATCAGGAAACGTCTTCCACTTTTATGCAACAAATGCTGTTGCTTGGCAGACCGAGAGGGAAGAGCCGCTAGCAAATACACACACAGACTCACAATGGCATTGTGACATCATAATGTACCAGATGACATAATAGCATACCTCTTAGCCAATAGTGGTGGCAGATTTAAATTCAAATACAGTGCAGAATTTTTCCCTGACGACGGCGCAACACTGACAGTTTTAGGCAGAAAATTTGAATTTTATAACCAAGATGCACCGAACTGCCAAATTATTGACTACACGTGTCCGTAGCACGATTAGACACTGCTTTATAGAGTTTATCAGCAAAAAAAAAAAAAAAAAAAAAAAAAAAAAAAAAAAAAAAGTGATTTGGGGGTGACTTGCTCTTTAAGTCATTTTAACTGTAAGTGGAAAAAAGCAAGTTTTCTCATGATGGGTTTTACAAATGTTGTTCCTGGGTGTTCATCAGGTCACTCAAGAGACTTCAACTGATTAAAAACATGTTTTTATTATTTATCTGACAACATTTTTAATTAATTCACTTTTATTCACTTCAAATATTGATTTCTGCAGAATTAAATTTTTTAAAGGAAAAATCTGTAGAACACATGTTTTAAAAGCAATTCCCTTTCACTAAACCTCCTTTATTAAAATAAATAATATTATTGCAATAAAGTATATAAATATAACAGGAGAGATTAAATACAATAAATTACAAAGTAACAGACTTCCTATTGTAAGCAAAACATAAGCTGAGAAAACCACACAGAAAAAAACCGCAGTTCTATAATAATAATCATTATCTATATAAAACCACAGCAAATGTATGACACAAATGTTTGTTTTTTTATCCTGTTCAGTTGCGTTTTTGTTTTATGAAATAAAGCCTTTGGAAGGTGCAGAAATGATTGCTCTGCAGCTTTTCAAACTGTTCTTTAAAAACGTTATTTTGCATGATCTAAATTATGTAAATGTCTTCAGAAAGTGTTGGTTCATTCAGAACGTATGGGCTAAAAGGTAAACGCGGATGTGGATTGCTGGCCCTGGTGTATCATAATGTTGGCGCGGCTGCAGCGGGTTTGGGTGATTAACTCCGGGGCCAATGAGAGTGCACAAAAGTTTGTTCTGCGTGCTGAAACGAGAGAGTCGTTCATTTTGTGTCGGCTCGGTGAGGAAGGCGGGTTTGAATGGGGAGGTGCAGGTGTTTCCGGGTTCTCATCATTCGGTTTTTAATGTTTAATGTTGGGCTTGCAGACCCTGAAGAAGCATCAGCTCTCTGGGAGTGAAGAGTTGAGCACGGCGTCGGCGGTGTGTTTGTTGTTTTGTTGCTCTCATGCATGTTTGCGTCTTTATGGCGTTCTGATGTTTTTATTTATTCATTTTTTACTTATTGCGGGAGAGGTCTAGCATTCATCAATCACGAGGGTTGCTGCTTTGCCGTGGTTTCTGGGTTGTGTCCCGGATTAAAAGGCGCAGCTACCCAGCCCTATAGATCCTTAAGGAGATGACGTCACAGCACGCAATTTGGGACAAGCTCAGCGACGGTGTGGGAGAGAGGTGTGTGTGTGTGTGTGTGTGTGTGAGTGTGTGATATGCATATCAGTGTGTGGTGGTTCCATTTTGTGTTCTACCAGTTGGAGATGGGCTTCAGAAATGTGTTCTGCTTGGTCTGGCCCTGCTGTGATGTCTCCAACTGCAGGGTTGTAGCCTGCTAGCGGCTGGTGATTTGTTTTTCTTTGCATCATTCTAACTTTTCTTGTGCTATAATAAATCTGATTTAATGTACTTCCACGACTCCTGTTTGGGCAATAATGACCCTGTGTGCGTTGTAGTACAGACTTCAAACTTATAATCTGTGAAAAGGAAATTAATGGGAAAAAATAATCAAAAGTTGACAGAATTAATTTGTTTTTACAATATTGATTTGATTTCATTACTTAAAATTAAGATCAGTGATATCTGTGGAAAATTTATCTTCCTGGAAACGGCTTTGAGTTGGGATCAAATGACAAGTTCCCAAAACATTTCTATTAAATGTATGAGTGTTCAATACAAATAAAACAATTTGGAAAAAATCCCAGGCACATAAATGACATTGAAAATTGTTTCCTGCTTTTCTGAGCAGATGAAGCTGAAAAGAACAGCAGTACTTTGTCTTGCAGTGGCCAGAAACATATTATTGGAGCTCCAAATTTAAGAAAATCAAACCTTTAACAGTTTTTATTTTACATAAGTTAGATTTAAAAGATTGAAACATTAAAAAAATCTTCAGATATGATGCAGTTAAGTTTCATAAAGAAACATAAAATTTAGATTTTTGCCTGTGAATAAAGTCTAATCCCCAAATTTTGTTTTTTAAGTTGAGGCAGATTTTTGCAGCTACATTAAATAAAATTGCAACTTTAAATTTTAATGCAGTGTTAAAATCTGATGTGTGAAAATGTTTGTGTGTGTCTCCAGAGGCAGGCGTTTCCGGCCCTCAGCCACATCAGCAAACACTCCGTGAGCCTGTCTGAGATGGTTCTGGAAGCTGAGGTCTTCCCTGCTGCTCTGCTCTCCCTCAGAGATCCGGACGAGTACGTCAGGAAGGATGTCGCCACTCTGTTGATGGAGGTGGCGAAACTCGCACTGGAGGTACTCGCCATTAACTTATAGAAATTGATAATTTTGTAAATACACAGCCTCTGTAACACAGGTGTGTGTGGTTCCAGCTTTCCCAGGTGACTGAACTGGGGTGGGCTAGGAGCCGTGGTAATTCCACGGAAAACTGCGGCTGCCGGGGATCGTGATGCTGGGATATGTGAGTGAGACCCTCGCCATGGCTGTCATCCTCTCTAAGATGGCCGCACCTCCCTGTTGGATACTCTTGGCTCTGTGGATCAGCCTGAGCAGTGTCTCCAGTCCTGCAGGGGGTGCCACAGCTGGCTCTGTGTCTGTCTGAGGAGTCTGAGCAGCACATGAAGGCAGCTACAGTCTGGTCAATTGGTCAGATAGGCTCTCACACCCCAGAGCATGCCAAGGCGGTGGCAACGGCCAACTTGCTACCCCGGCTCCTTGAGCTCTACATGGATGCTGGCAGCTCATGGATCTGCAGGCCAAAGTAAGAGACAGGATGGAGTCGAAGCATCAGTGGAAGCAGTGAAAGGAGTAATGAGAGTAATGATGCCTTTCAGAGTAAGAAGGTCCTGAAGGGGATCCTGCAGAAGTCCACCTCCCCGCAGAGCCTGGAGCCACTTCTCTACGACGCTCGCACCAGCATCCTCAAACACGTCCTCTGCCAGCTCAGCAAGGTGAGTCAAACATGATGATCGATGTGTGCTTAGATCTGTGTTAAACCTCTCCTGGTTCCACAAGGTGCTGCCTCACGACAGCAAGGCCCGTCGGGTGTTTGACCAGTGGAGGACTGGAGAGGGAGGCGGAGCCTGACTCTGAGCTGCAGAAGCACATCAACACCATCACCAGCTGCTTCCCTGAAGGTGAGGGCTGCTTTTAGAGAAGTCTGGTCATTTAAATGTGCTAAATCTCAGAACTTAATGGGACTAGCAGTGGTTACTCACAGGCCATACACACCCACCGACCTGGACAACTCTACTCTTCAGTGCACTCTATCCATTAAATATAATAGTAATAGTAATAAATCCAGTGTCTTAAAACTTGTTAATTTTCAAAATAAAAGCTGTTTAAATCTAAATGGATGTCATCTGCATTTCTGATAATCCACAGTAGATTTAAAAGGCATTGACACATGAAAACATTTACATACAATGTTGCTATTTGTAGTAATTAGCTACTTCCTAATGTAGCCCCCCCCCCACTATACAAAAGGTCAAAGGTCAAGTTCATTGTCAAAGCAGCAGGGGGTATTGATTCTGCTCACTTTCATGTATAACTTGGCTGTTCGGATGAATTGTGGCCAAATCTTTAAAATTAGATCGTTTTCCATTCGGTTACCTGCTTTGAGGCGTTTTCAGTGTTTAGAAAATATTAAAGTCTCCGGCTCTGCAGCGCTCGGTCTGCCCTCTGGCGGCCGCTGCGCACTGCAGCTCCGCTGTGAGCGTGCGTGTAGCAGCTGCAGCTTAAACATGGCGAGTGGCTCTTTGTTTATTGTCTGCTCGCTCTCCACATTGTACTCGGGCAGGGGAAGAAGCTTCGGCCCCTTCGTAGGGGAGAGCGCGGAGATCGGCGTGTCTGCAGCTGCCGCAGCTATTAACCTCTCAGTAAAAATACAAAACATTTTTAAGGCTATTTTTTCCGTTTGTGTAAAATATAAATCCAGTTTTAAACAAACTGTTAAACCAATATTGAGTTTAAATTTGTTCTTTTCAGTAATAAACCTCGTTCTATTCGATCCGAGAACAAGATTCGCATCTGGCGGAAGGATACACTTCCATCACTTACATTAATGACGCAGCATTTATTAACTTTAGCCGTGTTTTATTTTAATAATGTCCAAACTTGACTATTTGCATGTCTACAAGGAGGTAAAGGGCAGAAATGAACGTAAACGAAAAGTTAGCAAAAATAAACAAAATAGTCTTAAGTATGAAATATTAACTCGTAGATGAGCTAAAAACCAACCTTAAAAGCTAAATAAATACACCTAATGGGTTACGTTTTTGTAGAAGGCATTATGTTCTAATAAAGCAATATAAACATATATTCAAACGATTGTAAAAAATTTGCAGCTGTTTTACCCAGTAAGCAGTTAAAGCCTACCGGTGGCGCGAGCTGTTGAACATTATCATAACCTAGCTGCTTTGTCTGCCATATCCTTCCGCCAGACGTTTTAGCATTTTATTCTTCGTTACAATTTTAATTTATTAAAACGCTTCATTATGAGGGAGAAACGACAATGCGTTCTTAATTTTTTAAAAAATTAGTAAGTTTAATGTGTAAACATAGTATACAGAACGACGGCGCTACTTTCTATTTCTATGTAAATATGAAGAATGAGTCAAAGTACAGTTAAGCAGAACAAGTGCTTTAATTAAACAGGTTGGAGTGAATGCAGTGCACTGGTATTATCATTAAATGTGGAGTACAATAAACAGTTATTTCATTTTTCACCTCTCTGCCACTGAAGAACACCCAGCTGTCAAACTGATGCGCGCGCACACACCGTGTTTTGAACAATGCCCAGGTGAAAGCATCAGACTCTGCAGGTGGAAATAAGATTTTCCATGTGCTCATTCAACACAGTTTGAATCCATTTGGGATATTTTATCCGCAAAGCTTCAATTAAAAACAAAGCCCTCCCACACCTGCAGAGGATGCTCCACCCTCTAACCCTAACCCACATACAAGCACTGCACAGCTCACTCCGTTTTACCACAAAGGAGGAGGAAGAAAAAAAATGGACATTTACTTTAAACAAAGACACACAATACCAAACAATGTTCTTAAGCTCATGGAAGAAGTCTAGACCGCCGCTTCTGGCAAAGTTTATGGTGACAGCAGGTTTGTTTCAAAGGATGCCAAAAACAAAGCAAGGAGTACAACACACACACGCGCGCACACACACACACACCTAATTAGGTAAACTAATGTTTGTTGGTTAGAAAACAATCATGGAAGGGTTTTATTGAACGAACACTGAAGTGCTGAGAAAACAAAAACGTAAACGCCCTAACATTAAAAAAACTTTACATTTGTTTAAAAAAAGATTACAAAATATAAAATTAAATAATTTGGAGTATAAAGGCACACATCTTGCACAGTGTATATAATGAAAAACAGTTATTTAAAGCATGACTATTTACCACTGAAACACACACCTGTGGTTAAAGTGAGAGGGCGGGGCACGTAGACCACAAACACATAGTGGAGACAGGAAAGGAACCTGGGTCCGCTCACATGCATCTTTTATATTTTACACCTTTGAACAGCTATGTTGTAAAAATCATTCTTCGTTACCACAGCACCATTAATAGCTCAATTTCCTTTTTTTTGTCATTTTTCTTTAAATACCACGAGACTGAGACTCAATGTAAAAATATAAATGTAAATATTATGTGACAGAAGCTTTTTGCATGTAAGAAATAAGTTTAGAGAAAGGACGACTTGACCTGCTTCTTCTTAATCGGTTAAAGGTGAAACACACGTCACACACACACACTTCTCACACACACGTATATTGCATTTCCCTTAAGACGGTATCAACTAATTGGGGTCATTATCGTAACATCTGGGTACTTTCCTCCTGTGCAAAATATACAAAAAAGAAAAACAAACAAGTCATAAAATCACCAAATTCAAACACCTGAAAATAATTTTAAAAAATGTAAAATAACACAAGTGAATACCAAAGTCACAAACACAGTTAGAGCCCGAAGTGTTTGGTGTTAATGAATTAAACCAGCCTCCCTCCTTCCTGTTTACAACTGGCGAACACTGACACACACACACCCTTGGTCGTCGCTGGGTGTGTGCTGGTACGATGTTGGAGGTAAACGTCCTTCTGTGTGAACTCACTGATGGCTGGCCCTTAAGGAAATTTAAAAACCACTCCTACAACACCACAAAGGAACAGAACACTTAGAAAAGCCCTGCTGAGATCCATTTAAGAAGTGAAGGCGGGATTTGAGGTCAGGCTCTAGCGCGTGTAACAGAATAATGGATCCAAACCACAAAGCGAAAGTGCGACTGTTTTGCTTTTACTCATAAGGTGCTGTTGAGCTGTGTGACCGCTGGGAACACACACACTTTCAGAGTGCTTACCACCAAGGCCGTGAACTCAAATCCATCTCTTTTTACCACTCCCTTCCCTTTAGCGTTCCAAATCACAAACGAGACAGACCCAACGAGGTGTAAACAAACGATACATAACGAGAAGAGCGGCGACAGAATGACCCAGAAGCTTTGAACGCAAGTAAACGAGATGGAGGAGAAGCTCAAAGCGGAATGGGTTTGGTTTTTGGCCTACTGGAAGACTGCTTCCTCATGAGGAACTTTCCTCTGGACAAAAATCCCGCCCTCCCACTGAACGTCACAATCAGGATAAAAACATGCAGGTGATGGAAAAATAACAATAAAAACAACATGAAGACTAGGACACTCGCTTTTAACAGAGGAGGTTTAAATGTAAACAAACTGGGTTTTGTTAAGCTGCAGCATGCTGCACCCCACCGAAGGAAGGAGAGCCAAAAAAAAAAGAGAGGCCTCCTATTTTCTCCCTTTGCTGCTCCTGGAGGCTATGACAGGATAGTGGTGATGAAGTCATAAAATCTCTTGGAGTATTGCTCTGGGTTCACCGTGGAGATCTCTGCTCCGGCCTGCAGTGCACACAAACATTCACCAGGGGTTAGCAGCAGCAGGAGTCACATTTTACCTTCAGAAAACCAACTTTACATCTGCAGAACACACCGACTCGTGGGCCACTCTGAAGGTTAGAATCAGCAGATTCACTATAAGAATTTAAAAAGCAAATTGCAGGTAATTTTTTTCTAATTCATATAAAATGCTGTCAAAATACTATTTAAAAAGCTTATTGTGGAAATTTCATTTTAAAATACATAACAGGAGAGTTTTCTAGTAAAAAGAGACCTTTCTCAGCTAAGCTTTTTTCTAAATGTGAACTCTGACGTAACCAACGGGAGTCGGAAGCTCGGCGCTGCCTCAGCTCAGTGTGGAGATTGGCTAGTTTTAGGGTAGAGAGGTCATGTGATCCAGTCAGTGTGTGTTTACTAGAGTAGGATTGTGTTCATGTTGATGAACTCAGTGGCAGCTCCAGAAATGTTTTTCTGCAGGTGCTATGAAGGAAGTGGTCATGCGTACCTATTCTCTAAAACACCTTCAACACTAGCAGATACACATGCGTGCACAAAACCTCAGCAACACCTGAAACAATCATTAATATACATCATAAACATATGAACAATCGCTGACTTTTCCATGAAATCATAAACACATACAGCCACACAGAAAACCACCTATGGTGTTGCAAGGTTAGCTAACGTTAGTGTTAGCATTTCCAGCAGCAAAACCCTGGACTGCTGCAGCGGTTGAGGGTTGACTCTCTTCATCCAGATCCGTAGGTTTTTGTGGGTCTGAGATCACTTCCAAAGATTCATTCGTTTCTGACTGAACTCGTGGAAATTTGGGCAACAAAAATGATCCATTTTACCACTAGCTCTACCTTTCACTCGTTCGAAGGTGGAAAATGAGGTCAAAGGTTAACATCAATTTCCTGTTTAAGTTTTTACTATCTATATGATAATTAACTGATTAATTTTGTTTTGTATGTTAAATAGTATCACATCCACACGTTAAATTAAAATTAAATTGTAAAAATTATAATCTAATATTTACTTGGGGGTGCTATGACTAATCCAAGGGTAGCCATAGCGCCCCCTGGCGCCGCCACTGGATAAACTATAGTGGGTGAAGGCTGTACCGACTCCAGCCTGTCTGGCCATCGCGTCCCCGGGTTTCCAGATAAGGGAAACAACGCCTCTATCTCAGTGTCTGAGGGGGTTTTGTGCAGCTGAAAAGACGGACTTCTGTAGCCCACATCAGTCGGTACCGGGTCAAGGAGGTCCGCGCTGGGCTCCAGATACCCGTGGCGGGGTTTAAAAAGCTAAATGTGGATTTCTGGAGCTCCGATCACCAGAACAGACGCGCAGCTCAGCGGGCCAGCTGGTTTCTGAGCTGGAACCGGATCAGAACTGCCGTCTGGACTACCAGGAGAGGATGCGCAGCTTTTAAAAATACCAGCTGGACTGGCTCGGTGGGTTCTGGGTTGGATCCAGCTCACAGAAGCCCGCATGAGCTCCAGAACCAGATCACTCAATCCCTCTCTCTAAGCACTAAACTACGTTACGTGAGCAAATATTAACGAGTATGAGACCGCTCACAGACGCTCATCAGTATTAATATTGACTGATCGATACAATTTTAATTATCTGGTACACGATAGTAATCTGTAAAATATTGTGATGTTAGCGCACGAGTTTAAGCTAACATGGTTAACTCAGACACCTGCTGTTCTCCACAATCCCTCTGGTTTGTCTCTGCTCTCTGGGGCGTGCAGCAAACTCATAACTTTGTGGTTTTGGTCCATCAGAAGCAGAATTATAAACATTTAGTTTCCTCTGTGTCAGAGCCGCATTAGAGTCCAGATTTTTCTCTGGATTAAGCAAACAGGACTTCCTCAGGTGACATCACTTGATTTGGCAAAATAAACCATTCTCACAAAAATGACTAAAAGCCTAAATAATTTGTTTGTGTAAAAAATGTTTAAAATGAGTTTCTATTATGTTTCTCTAAACATTGGTTCATGGCAGTCTAACCTGCAATTTGCTCTTTAAGTTTTAGTGTAAAATATTCTTTGCACTTACAGGACCCGTGTTCAGCAACCTACCCCGTGTTTGACAGTTTTGGCGGCGTGGGCAGCTTTCTTCTTGGCGTCATAATGCTGCAGGATGTCTATAATAGCCATGAAGTACACCTCCTTCCTGGGAGCACCTGTAGTTGGAAACAAACACTCTGAGAGGATCATTGGAAGTGAAAAGCAACACAAAGTGGAAAAAGGAGCCTATTTTGCCATATGTGATGCAAACAGGATCCACCAGGGGGAGCTAGCCACCCTGGGTTTCTGTGGAGAAAACCACTCACCTTCGTTGCTTTTGATGGCGTAGACATCGATGGATGGATCAAACTCTCCGGGGCACAGAGGCTTGTTGCTGTCCAGGGTGTTGCTGGGACTGTCGGGCGGTGTTCCGATTCCTCCTCCGTCGCTTTCACCCTCCTCCTCCACCTCGTTGTCCTCACTCTCCACCTCTTCCTGCTCGGCCCGCTCCACGTCGTGGATCCCCACCAGCAGGCTGTAATCCATGAGCTTCAGCTGAGCCAGGAACTGAAGGAAGGGAGAGAGGTGGTGTGACAACCGAGAGCACATCCACATAAAACTCCCATTTTCTAATACTCACCTCCACATCTTTCCTCAGTTTCTCCAGAAACATTTTTTTGTTCTCCCCATCGATGTGAATCTTCTGCCCATCATTGATGAAGTCGTTGTCCTTGTATGTGGGCAGCTCCTTGGCCTGTTCATTAGCATCAGACATTAGCTGCTATAAAAAATAATAAAAACGCCCCAACAACAAGAAACCCCTGCAGAGACGGGAGGCACACAGAAAACCTCCAGACTTGAGTCTAAATGGAACAGAAGCATCAGAGTAGTAGAAACATCTAAAGACTGGCCAAAGTTTTGAATATTGTGTGGTTTATTGAGGTGTGGTGGGGTTAATAAGTGTGTGTGTGGGTGTAAATCCTTCTACCTGTTGAAACACCTGATGTACACAGAAGGATCTGTGGGTATTTACTTGGATTAGTCTGTCTGATACAGGAAATCTAGGAAAACACTGCTGGTTTGACATCTTTGCTAACTACAGCAGATTTGGTTACAAGCTCACAGAGTAGAAGTCCATCTGATGCAACAGGACACTCATTACCAAATGGTTTCATTTCTGGGGGGTCATTGCGGCACATTAAATATGAATGTAAGCAATGCATGAAATAGATTCATACACTATTGTGACAAAACACCAGAAACCCACTAAAGCAGCTGAAAATGTCTGACTAATAGTGCTGTATCTGTTCTATGTAGCACCACTGAGGTTAAAGCTTTGTTTTATAAATCTACAAAATCACTTTTTAAATATTTAGTCTACAAAGCTAAAGCCTGTACCTCACTAGATTTTCACTGGTTAGAAACTTTTTGGGAAACAAAATTTAGAGAAAATGTGTAAAAATTTAAAAATCACTTTGAATTGGTCTGACGTGGGAAGTGATTTGTTTGCTTTACATGCAGCTGTGTTAACTCCAACTTTGACTCATGAAAAAAAATAAATTGTAAAGTTTGTTTTTCCATTATGTTCATAATCAATGCAACACATCAGTGAGGCCTAATCAGCCACAGTCAAAATTATGGAAGCCCATGACCGTCGGTGAGGGAAAAAACAGAGGAGTATTGCAGTAATGATATAAACATGATATAAATCTACTTTGAACAAGAAACTGTCATAACGACAATTCTAGCGATGGGTACCGAATTCGGTACTTTTTAAGGTACAGACCGAATTCCATAGTACCGACCGAGCACCGATTCACGTCATTTCAAACGGTGCCTCGTTTCGGTACCCGTCCTTCATAACGAGAACTTGCCAAGACAGCTGCGCATGCGCAAGAGCGTTATGTTATCGCTCACTGCGAGCCAGTTGTAAACAGAGCAGCATGGTAGAAAGAACGCACGCTAAAGCTTGGGTCCACTTCTCTAAATGTGATGGGTAACTGGGTGATGATGAAACCAGCGACAACGATCTAAATGAGACATCCTCATCTTAATCTGCTCCGGTAGGCAAATAAAATGTTTAAGATAACGTTAGCTTGATATGTTAGCTTCTGTTTCACTAATGGTGCGTTCGCTTTCTCCTCGAAACTCAGAATTTCCGACTAGAAGAACATAAACGCGCTCTAAATTTGGCTTCACTTTACTAAATGCAACGGGTGATTGGGTGAAGATGAAACCAGTGACAACAATCTAAGTGTGAGGCATCATCGTTTAAATCTGCTCCAGCAGTTAAATAAACTGTTTAAGATAACGTTAGCTTGATATGTTAGCTTCCATTGTTGTCAGCTAATGGTGTGTTCGCTTTCTCCTTGGAAATTCTAACTTCCCAGTAGGAAAAATCAAATGAAAAAAGACGGCAAAAGGAATGAAGATACACAGTAAATTTAGTTCACAGTAAAGATGTTTGCTTCAGTTTAATTATCAGCTTATAAAACTACACGGACGATGTTAAAATACAAACAGTTGAATGTTATTTATCGTGATATTTATCAAATATTGTTATATATTGACAAAAATATATATTTAATTATAAAAGAGAATTAAAATAATAAACACTCAAAAGTATCAAATCGGTACTGTTAAGTACCGGTATCGATTCCTAGGTACCGGGAATTCGTACCGAATCGATTCAAATGTCAAAGGTACCCATCCCTACATTTTACTAAGAAAATGTCATGTAATAACATGAATGTAATACGCGTTTATAACTGTCAAGTCTTGCAGCATGTTTGAATGTCGTTACTAAGGAACAGAGGGACAAGATGCCTTTTTGTCTTTGATCAAGGTGTCCCCCACTTTAACTTAAACGCAACCTATCGGCACGAAAAGCTACTGGTATGTTGCCTTGTCAACGCTGTGTTTGTGGCAGAAATGGTGGATTTTACCGCTAGTGAGTGTATTTTGTTGATTTAAGCTCTGCTGTTTGGCGGTTTTCCTCCATACGCTGCTGCTGCACCTCCTAAATGTCAAACACCAAGAACTGGGATAACTACCTCGTTCATTCTATGTAGAACGCCACAAAAGAATCCAGTTTAACCGTATTGAGATTAAATATATTAAGTGAAAGATTCTCATTAAAACTGTGTTTGTATGTCGTTATGAGAGTTTCTTGTTAAAGAGAAAATCTTATCACATTTTAACAAGAAATGTTCTCATTATTGCAAGATTCTGCTCCCGTATTTTTATTTCATCGCACGGCAAAAGGCTTCCGTACCAAACCCAGTGAGGAACAGACTTAACGTCCATGAAGTTGGATTTCTATTTAACGATGCTGCTGCAGGAGGGCCTGCAGCCTATAAGGGACAGAGATGCTATGTAGGAGGGGACGGGGACCTGGTTCTGAAGCGCTGAGGGGATAAACAAAGAGCAGGAAATGAGGTAACAGGGCAACAGCTGCAGTTTAGCTACAATGTTTCTATGGCAGCGGGAGGAGAGCGGCAACACAACTTCAGCTCAGACGGGACACACACTCACTCACACACACACACCAAGAACAGATCTTTGCACAAACCCACCAAACAGACTTGAGCACATGTATACAGAGACATAGACCTCCAGTTCTCAGTAAATATGGGATGTTTAACTATGACTGGAAGATGAGACTTAAAATGTGACGGAAAAGAAGCATCATGAGGCAGAGTGAACAGAAGTCTCCATCTCTGCTGATTAGAACAACAAATGATGTACTTCACTGATTCAAAACAGAAAAACAGAAGTATTTATCTGAGGCAGGAAGATGAAACACCCTTCATAGCAGGTCAGTTTCACAACAACTCACAGATACATGTTTTAATTGTGTTCACGTCCTTTTAGACACCTACAAAAGTGCAGAATCAACAGTGATGGCAGCATTTATAACACTACTGTTCGTAAAAACAGAAAAGACAGATCATAATGCTGCTCCAAAAAAAAAAACAAATAAATAAATAAACCCCTTTAACTGATAACCTGAGCAAATAGGTGACTGGAAATGAATGAAATGTGTGCAAAACAGTTTCTGGAGAAAACGTGGAAACAAAAAAAGTTGATTTGCAAAAAATAAATAAGCAAAATAAAGAGAAATCTGTGTATGTTGCAATAAAATGAAGAGTGTTTTTAATAGATCATGCCTGATATGAGCCCTGGTTCTCTTACATCTCTTACGTGTTTCATGGCGCAGTAAAAGCGCGTGGCAATCCGCAGAGTTTGCAGCCTTTGCTGAACGTTACCAGATTTGGGCCGCGGGGGCACATCCTCTGATGGGGGAGGCTGCTAGAAAAAGGGGGGAGTAAGGGAGAGGAGAGAAGAAAGGAAAGAGGAAGGAAGTTGGAAGGCAAAGTGTAGCAAAAGTAACAGAGCATAAATCTTTTTTCCCTGCCTTTTTTTTAAAGAAGGGTTAGGAAAGGGCGATAAATCGATCATCAAGTATAACAGCCTGATTTTGTGTAAATACATGTGTAAGTTTGCTCTTTGGCACGATTTTAAACTATAAAATAATTCCAATGTTGAAAATTAAAGCAGATATCAGAAGTTTTTTCTCAGAGGACACCATCTAGAGGTGAAACAATGTACTGCACCTTAAAGGTTCAATATCATGTCATTTTAAACCATTGGAAGCAAATGTAGGCCAATATTAAATATCACCGTTGGCACTATTGAGATGTGATTTATCTTAAAGACGAGTTATTTTCATCAGCCTAAATTTCAACTTGGAAATAAAACTCTTAGTTTCCCATAGGGCAGCTAGCTGCGCCTCATGGCGAGACTAGTTTCCACTGAGGCTTTACAGGATTTTCAAAGTAAAACTCAAAATATGCAGCTGAGACAGGAACATGCATGAATGCAGCCAAAAACGCGTTTGAGTTTTTTTCATGAGGAAATAATATTAAAAAGTAAAAAGCTCCAAACAGTGGATTTTCCATGATGTGGCCCCTTTAAGCTCCCATACGTCTGTGATTTTTGCTGGAAGCAATGCCTCTCGCTTGTAAATGTGCATCTCTATCCGGACAATTAAAACATTTGCAATTATTTTTGTTATGTTGTTTTTCACGATTTTTAAACATATGTTAATAAGAAATGTCACCAACTCTGAATCAGTCTAGGTGCGCCCACCAACGTGTGTGCATGCTCCACATCTGTACGTAAGCTAATGCTGAGCGGTGCTCAATTCAAAGTGCACGGGGAGGGCTTATATGCAAGACTATACATACTTTATTAAAAGGTGCTCTGAGTGATGTTTTTCATAATTATTCTCTTTCCTGCCGTAAAGTTGCCACAGTGGTGGTGAATCTCTAAAGGGGAAGGATCTCAGCCTCAGACAAGCAAGGAAACCACTAAGTCCATTTATTTTCTACAACCCTGAGCAGGTGAGCTACATCTAAAGTTCTAGCGTTTCTAATGAAAGGGAGACAAAAATACCAAGGCTGCACACTCATTCGCTTCACAATATTAGAACCAAGCGCCCTCATCTGCAGAGAGGACAGAAAGGACCAGATCGTGAATTAAATTGGTTGCAGGTCATAAAACAAACACGAGTCCAGTAGGGAGCGGATCACTGTTCACATGTCAAGGACAGCATTTCTGTGCCTAACCGCAAAAAGTACTGCTAAAAAACAGCGTCTGGCTTATCAAGGAGCGGTGAAAAAGCAGATTTTTTAGTCAAATAAAAGAAAAATGCATCAAACCACCAGTTATTTGCTTGGCTTCTAGATCTGCACAGAAACGACAGCCAAAACCCGAGACAGCAGCTATGAGAAATCCCAAAGTGTCTTCTGAAAAGAGGAGTTACATGCCGTGCTTTATAGGAGCAGAAAACAACATGTTGGGAACGTGCAACAGAACGACGCTGGTGTTTCTACACATCAGCACGTGTTAGGAAGAATGCAAAAAAATATTTATGTGTCATGCAGATGCATGCATGAAGGGACGAGGGCCATGCAGTAGAGGGAGGACCCTGCTGTGCTTGTTTGTGTGTGTAGCTGCTGCTTTCTGAACACACACACACACACACACACACACACACACACACACACACACACACACACACACACACACACACACACACACACACACACACACACACACACACACACACACACACAGGATCTGGACCTTCTGGACACTAGTGTTGGGTGGGAATGTGTCCGTTTAGCCCTTAAAGGCAACGTGATGTATTGAAGATAAAATATCAGAGTGCTACCGTCTCAAAATGGACGGGCTGGGCACTATGGTGCATGTTCACTAGGGTTTCAAACGGACTTTTAGCCATTGAACTAGCTTTTAGGTCTGAAAACAAAGCCGAAGCGTGTGCAGCTCATGTGTGGGAAAAACCTCTAGTCCTTCTGACCGAGACCCGACCAGAGCATCGAATTCAGAAGAATAAAGCACTGACATTATTACAAGGCTGTATCATAAACATGACTCATCAGAAACACGTTCGGGGATCGTTTACTCCAACAACAGCCTATGTCATGTTTAGTTAGACACAAGTCATTAAAGGCTACATGGATTTAAAATGAACAAAGCACATTTTGGCCAGGAATCTGGTAAAATGATTGATGCTTGAGCATAAACCCAGCTGGTACCAGAATAAAACAATTACTCACCATGTGATGATGGCATTATTCAAATACAGTCCACCTCCAGACCCTTTTCTACAGTGAAAATTCATTCTTTTTAAAAGTATAAGTCAACTCAGACAGCACTTTGCCAGTGGCACAGTGGTAGCATAGGTTGCTGAAGAATATACATGTTCATGAATGTATTCATTTCTACTGATCAGTATCACTGTCAAAATGACAGCATGACATGACTGCTATAATCAGATGGAACCTCACTGTTCTAGATATGTTCACCGATATGGAAATTAGGGCCGCCGATAACCAATATTTACGATCTACACTTTTGACACCATCTCTGCTCTACCTCCACATCGCTGTCACATGACCAAACAAATACCTCATGGCCACTCCCCCCCTCCTCCTGAAACACATATCGGACTGATACGATAAAAAAATTACTATAATTGGCCGATACGGATGTTGACAGCTATATCATGCATCCCTATTAAAGGTGTGGGACACTCATTTATACGTTTGCAGTGGTCTTTAGTAGGAATGAATGCAAGTCGGACTCGGGGGAAGAAAGCTCAGATGCGCTTGTTTCAGGAACTAGCAGAACGTCACGTCAGCGGTGAGCTTAACAAGGCAGGATTTGAAGTCTTACTTCCTGATATTTAGACATCTCTCCTCTGATTGGATAATAGCAATATGTCTCTACAACTGACTCTGTTCTGCAATGTTGAGGTTTCATCGCCACAATTAACTCAAGCTTGGGAGTTCTGCTGTGTGGTGGAGACGCTAAAGCTAACAGTAAGCCGCTACCCACTGAGATGTTTCCTGGACGCTAACCCAACAACATCCTCTCTCCCGTTGCGAGTTAAGTTGGGCGAGTCCACGAATGTTAAGTGACGTACATCTGTCGGGCTTTTCAAATCCTAGAATTTCACCGTCTATTTTTTTATGAGACGCCGATGCAGGAGATGGGTGTAGGAGACTATTTGCATGTTCAGAATGCATGAAAAACTCAGAATGACAGATTACAATCAGAAATAATACTTAAAAATGGGTTTTCGGCGTTCAACACCTTCTTTACCTAGCTCACCTAGACGCGTGTTTTCCTAATATTGTGCAGCGCTACATATTAATAACTGAGGTGTTTAACCCTTTCTGCGACTATGTGAGATCATGAACTGTAGTTCATAACCAGTGAGGAAGAATATCGACCTAAAAACCCAACTAAGACTGAAGGAATATGACAACTGTTGCATTTAAAATCTCTGAAGTTTTGGACCATCATCTTTCATTTTCATCAGTTTCAGAGTTCATAAAAAACAACAAAGGGGTCTTTAGAGGGCTCACAAGCATTAAATCCTCAGCTGGTTTCGCTTTTACTCCCAGTCCTAATGTTTTGTTTTCCTATTCCTTCATCTGCAGAGGGCTAAATTTAGCTCGGAGATTCCCTGCAGTCTTCCACGCCTCGCTGCTTAGTGCCCGACAACTCAGCTTTAGTAAAACTTGGTGGAAAGTTGAAACGACTAAAACTGTGAATAGCTAATGTAAAATTCATAAGAATAAAGTAAATACTGTGGATTATCAAAAAAAATCTGATAAAATCATCACAGTTCAAAGAATCATGCTGAAATTGGACCTGTTTGCAATGTCTGACACCGTCCATTCTCAGAATGAACCGATAATCTTTAGAAGCATCTTTTATCATTAATAACGCACATTTTTTTTCTCATAAGTACACAACACACACCCCAGTTAGATACACATTTCAACCACATTAGATCATACATAGAACAATTCCATCAAGACGACATGGGACTGGGCAAAAACTCAAGCACTCACATCGCTCCGTCTCTCACACAGACAGCAAGCAGGGGGACTAATGGAGCTGCAGAAGCCAGGTTAGAAGAGATGAAGCAAATTAAAGAGGCACAAGCAGCATGCAGTGGCTGGAGGAGGATGGAGGGATGAGGCAGGTCGTAACTGAGGAGGATGGATGTTTGTTACAGTCATTTCCACCCAAAGGAAACAAAAAAAAAAAAAAAAACTCTGCAGTTGCGTTTTGTGCGTTTGGGTGGTGACAGTGTGCTGGGAACTCGGGTTATTTCCAAACTCATTCTCTAACCGTCCACGTGACTTTTTTAATTAAAAAGCAGCTCAATCAGAATAATCGTTGTTGGTACAAGTCTGGATTTGACCCATTTTAAAACATTCACCCCAAATTTAGCGCATGTGTTAAATGAGATTCTGAATGCCAATTATGCTTAAAAAACACTGATTAAAGCGTAAGCGGCTGTTCAAATGAGCACAATGACTCTGGACTTGTTTCCTTTTCTTCCAAAACATAAAAATCGGAACCATTCAGATGAGTTTTATGTAAAACATTCAAGAGACGCTTTTCCCCTGTTGACTTTTTGCATTTTAGATAAAACACAGATGCAAGTTTGACTCTTTAATCATCTGTAATCCTAAACCCTGACCTTTTCTTGTGCTTACTAACAGTGTTTTGTTTATTTTGTAAAGGTTGATCCTGTGAAGACGTAGAAATGTGTCGGTAAGAACAGCAGCGGCTCCCGGCGGGTGACTGTACCTTCTCCTTGTCGCTGGCCTCTCTCGCCACAGTGGAACCCTGGAACAGACAAAAACAACAATTCAAAAAACTTGTGCTAAAAAGTCTGGAAAGTAAAGGTTGAGCTTTGTAAAACATGTCTACATGGAATGATCCTACACCTGGAGACCAAAGGGGGATAAAAAAAAAAGTCAACAACATCTAACCATGTAACCATGACATCTACAGTAAAGCCGTTTGTCCTCCTGTATTCGCTTTGCCCCCTCCTACCTTCAGATCATATTTTTTGTAGACAGAAAGGCGGTGAGAGAAGACGTTGCGCGTTACAATCATGTAGGTCTCGTCTCCGTCCACTGTGAGACGGTACATCCCCAGAAACTGAGGCAGCAGTGTGTTGCCATGGCACTCCACAATGAACTACCAAAGAGAGGGAAGAATACAAATTTATGGTCCTTTCGTTGTCCTGCTGGGGGCTTGCAGTCTGCACAAGGAGCTAAGGCATCAAGAAGAAAACACAGCAGGAAGCCCTTCATGAGTTTTGTTCAGTGACCAACTCTGAAGTGATAAATGGACACAAAGGTCTTTGGGGCTCTCCTAGAAAGGAAGTCTGTAGAGCGACAACATTTAAAGTTTATTAACAAGCTCCTCTGATCTGGTAGCTTGTTTATTTATAAACAAATGTTCTGAAACAGGGTATCTGCAGGTTTAAGGGAGCCAAATGTAAGACTTTTTGAGACCTTTTTTGAGGCCACTTTGACCAAATTGAAGTTATTTTTAAAATTAAATTTAAGCTATAATTTCCAGCTATTGCCTGGAACCGGTGCTAACCATGTCGCGAACGTGGGATTAGCCATCCAGTTACTATTAAACTTGCACTTCCCCATGGCGCAAGCTCCCACTAGCATAACCAGCTAATGTGCTCATCTAAAAATAGTCCCCTTTCACAACCAACTGAACATGTACGGTTCCGCTTACGCCAATATCGCACACAAAAAATGCTGAACACCAACTAGAAATTCACAAAAATTTGACAAAAATAAAAGAATCTTGTTTATTGGGTCTTTGGTAATTTAAGACCTTTGGAAACTGTATTTAAGGATTATTTGTCATTTTTAAGGATTTTTAAGGCCTTAAATTTGGAAAAGCAAATTTAAGACTTTTTAAGACTTTTTAACCCTTTGATGCATGAATTATGAAATCTTGAACCATGATTTTTTTTAAAAAAAATTTCATTCGTCTTTAGGTGTGAATGAAACAAATTTCAACAAATATTTTTTGCAAAATTTTATAATTTACAAATAATTTATTACATGTCCACCTCAGTGGACAGCGTGCACTCTGAGCATGAAATATGTTGGCTTGACATACTGAAGTCCAAATGGAGGGGCTCAAATGCAATAAAGTCTTCAACAGCTGTGCTTAATATCAAAAACAAATAAATAACAATTTTGAGTACCTGTCCACTGTAGTGACCATTATGCATCAAAGGGTTAAGGACCCGCGGATACCCTGTGAAAAGGGTTTTATTGAATAACTGAATGGATCTTTAGAAGCACCCCGACACGTGTACGTACAAGAGCCGCACATGGATCATATAGACAACGTTGGAAACAGCTGGCTGAGTCCAAATATGGATAATCTGATAGAATACCCCATCACTCAACTCTTTCATAGCTTCCTAAACGTGCACAAGAGAGTGCGTGTGTGTGTGTGTGAGAGCGTGCATGCCCTCCATGAATGTAAGCCAATATGAAGCGCTGCAAATTCTGCATTAAAATTAATGCTTGTGTTTATCAATCTTCCTGTATTTTCATTCATTTTCTGCTTCGTACCTGATGGTATTTCTTTAAAATATTATGCATCTCGGCCACGTCCTCGCTGCTGATGGTCTTGATGACGTAGCGCTTGTCGTAGGAGGTATGAAAGCGCGCCCCGCTGCGTCCTTGGGCTTCGCTGTTCAAGGGGGCGCTACGTGTCAGGGAGTTCTACAAGCAGGCAACAAGGTAGAAATGGTTGAAAAACATAGTAAAGATGGTGCACTCCTGAGTTAGCTTTGTCCTCGATTAAGTCCCACCACCACCAACAATCATCTGAGGGGTATAAAAATCCCAACAACTGGTTCAAACTAAAGTAAGAAACAGTACAATGAGGACAGTGAAGCTTTTTTTAGTGCTAGCTCAGCACTTGTAACACCACCTGGCTAAAGCTAATAAACACTAAACATTATACAATGTCTGTAAAGACCCGTGACTATATAATCCCAACTAACTAGGATTCTGAATGGTTCAGATGCCATAAAAGAAATGGAGGGGTGCACGTGAAGAGAACAGACTCCCTTTATACCGAGAAGTCCTGATCGTCAATGCCGAACCTCTCCCTGAGGTTTCGAAACACGAGAGGACAGTACTCCTTAAACTTGAAATGGCTGGGCATGTTCTCCCTGTTTACATTAAACAAAAAACAAAACAAAAAAACAATGATACATCAGGAGACACAAACTAAATGGGTCATGTGATGGTTTCTGTCCTTACTTGTTAAAGAGGTGGTTGTCCACTTTAATCTTAGAGTAGGCCTTAAAGTCGTCTGGCATGAGCATGATGGGAATCTGAACATGGCTCAACTCATTTATCTGTGAAGAAAACAAATGGCCAAGAAACGACAACATCAATAAAGTTTATTCTTTTTTTTACAGGCTGCTGTAAAGTTTAACTTTTGTACTCGATCACATGACCACCCGGTCGTCGTGCACATGATTCTAAAATGAAAACTGGGCATGACCTGGTTCTGGTCAAGCAGCCGTTCTCATTTCCTATAATTTATGCGGTCCTGCACAAAATGCCTTGCATGAATAACGACCATTTCTATAGTAAGAAATCTGATACTTGAACACATCTGGCACTGATGTAGAACAATTAATAAAGATAATTATTTCAATAAATGGAGGAACTCACAAGGAGAATGACGCTTTTCTTGATGAATACCAGAAAGATCCAAACATAATTAATCTGAGATACAAGCTTTGAGTTCAGACTGCTCTGATGATTCAAAGATTTGTTTTCAGTTTTTGGACCAAATAGTTGTTACGGCTCTCAAAGGCATTCAAGATCTGGGAAACTCTCATGGAGGAGCCATAGAACTAGATTTATGTATGACTGTGTAGCAGATGATCAGCAAGACCACATCAAACATTCCAAAGACATTCACCAATTAGACGGCAGTACACGGTGTGACTTTCTCCGTCGTCGTAGTCAACTCCATCTGGAACTGTTTTTTTTGTGCGACCGCACGGTTGCTGGTCATGACCGACATGTTAATCACTTCTCGTAACCCCCTGTTCACTACGCTCCGCAAAACCCGACCTCCAAAATTGTTGAACGAGTGAAAAATAGACAAAAATAAAAAATAAATCACACAGTGCACCCGATTTATCAGCCTACGACTAACTGGAGCCATGACTGCAGCAAAGTTGGAATAAAGATGCGTTTCTTACAACAGGAGCTTGAAATGCCTCGTACTTAATGTCACAAAGGCTGAAAGAAAAGCAGAGGAGTGTGCAAGTTTAATGTGAGCTTTAATTTCATAAATCAATCGCATCCATTTGTCATTTATTCATGGGTACCCATCGTGCCAACAAAGTGCCCACAATCAATGATTGTCTCTATAGTGACTCAACTGTAAGGAACTTAAAAACCATGCACAGTAAATAACCAAAGGGCTCTACAGTGCAGGAATGTCCACTTGGGAGCCGGACGAGCTTCACATCATCGCGTTACGTAGAACTGACATTTGTTATGACAGCAGGCACAGCTTGATAACCATATGATGTGTGTGCTTGTCTGTGTGCATGTTTATTTGTTGATGCTTGCAAGAAAGGATGCTGTCAGGTGTCTCTATTAATAACCTCACATTTCACCAAGCACGTCTCTTCAATGACGCACTGAAGACGGTCTAATTTTCTAGATTTTATTGGCAGAAACAACACTGACTAATGTCTTCTTCAGCCCAGTCCACATTACAGATCAAATCTTTAATAAACGCACAATCTCAGCAGTTATCTCAGATATTTATAACACCTCAATTAACCAATTTCATTAATCAATATATTTATTTTCCTGCCTGTCATGATCCACCACTCATTACCTTAAATGTTTGAGTTAAAGGGGCATTATGGAAGTTTGACAGCCAAAACATGTATAGAAATAATAAATTTCTTCTTCATACATTCTCCTGCAATGCCCTGGTCCTGTAGAATGAGCCCTGGTATTTTTACTGTGATTGCCTGTTTTTCTGTAAAATCACAGAAAAAGAGAGCTGCTCGGGTCGAGCAGGCTGCTTCATGCGCGTTCACGCTCGGGCATAGCCCGTAGCATTTGCTAGCCGTAGCTTTAGCAGTAGAGAGTGAGGTAGTGCCAACTCAGCGACTTTGTCGCTGTTCCTAACGCCTAGTGATGAACCTAGCTACATTTCTGAGGACCCTTAGCTACTTTCTTCTAGATATTTCCTGCAAATTAGCAACAACATAGCCATTTTCGCTCCGAACCGATCTTAACGTTGTTTCAGCTGTCATCACGGATATAAATATTACAGATACAAAAGATGTCACTGATGCTATAGCTCACCCAGTGAGACGGCGGTCTCCCGTGAGGAAGACCCGGGTTCGATTCTGGATGTGAACATAATTTATTTAGAGTTTATTTTTTACATTAATGGTATATTTATTTTACAGTAAGATGCCCAAATTTTTATTTGAGACTTGCCGAACGGCATTGAATTCACAGATAAAAAAGATGTGGGTTCAACTTTCATTTTGGAGCAATTTTTCAAGCAAGGGAAGGGAATGATCTGAGCATGCAGGAGGACTGACCCATCATAAACCTTTGTCGGCTGTGCTGAAGAGAAAGGTACAGAACCAAATTAATTAATTAATTAGCTGCGTGCTCTCCTGTCCTCTGGGCCACAAACACACAAACACACACACGGGACTGTCTCAGCTGTTATTTTCGTTAAGGAGTGTGCACGTACAGCATGCGCGCCTCGTGCACAAGCTTACTATTGAAGTTGCCGTTACGCTTTTGGCCTGAGGGGGCAATCGCGAGCTAACCTAACCCTAAAAATTCAAAACTCCGTAAAGTCCCTTTAACCATTCAATCCCCACGTGTAATCTAAAACAAATCTCTTCTACACAACTAAACAAAATGTGGAACAGAATCGTAGAATAAAACCACAAACCTTGTATCTGAAGCTGCTGTATTATTACATTTTTATTACCATCTAGCTGTAAAAGTAGGTTGGGTTAGCTCAAAAGGTCACAAAGTGACTGCATGGACATCTGGCAGAGTGCACAAACATTACGTTTTTGAAACAAATCAAAAAACAACCATGCAGACAACTTATTTAACATATCAAACTTTTTTTTGACCCAGCTTGTGTAATAAACGAATAATATTTAATAAAAACAACCATATATTTTAAACCACCTAGCCAAGCCAACCAAAGGGTGACACAGAGGCTTGAGAGTCTACCGAGAGAATTAAAGGTGTGGTTCACTCGTTTAATCAATACATTAGCAGTGGTGTCTTGTAGGAATGAATGCCTTGTAAGTCGTATTGTGGTGAAAAAAAAAGCTCCAGTGCATCTGTCTCAGGAACTAGAAGATCGCCACATCAGAGCTGAGCTTCAGACGACAGGATTTGGATTCGTACTTCCTGATATTTGGATATCTCCACTCTGATTGGACAACAGCAACGAGACCAACACTGACTCTTTGCTTTGCAATGTTGATGTTTCATCTCTACAAATAACATGAGCTTGGAGGAGCTTCCGCTGTGGTGAAGTTGCTAATGCTAGTGGTTAGCTTCTACTGTCGTTTCTTGGACGCTAAACCAACAACAGCCTTCCCCGTCATGAGCCAAGATGGGTGAGTCCATGAATGTTGAGTGACGGTGTGACGTAGATCGGTCAGACTTTCTAATCCTAGAGTTTCACCGTCTATTTTCTATCAGAAGCTAAATCAGGGGATAGGTGTAGAAGACCATTTTCATTCAGTGACCGATTATAATCAGAAATAATTTAAAATATGGTTTTTGGTGTTCCACACCTTTAAACAAAAAAGGCTCATGAATCTGTCTTCTAGAAAACACCTGCACACACAGGTTTTCTTGAATGATTTTTAATCAAGGGAGGAGGAAGAGCGGCACATTTGTTGTTATTTTTTCTCTGTAAGAAATGTTCATATCCTCGTGTGTTCATGCAAAAGTTGGCTGGATTTTCTTTGTGGGCTCCAGATTGAATTGGCCAACTGCCAAAAACACAGACACCTATAAACAAAACTCCAGGACAGGAGCTGGCAGCACGTAACCAGCAAGCTGTCTCATCAGTTAAGGTGTGAACAACAAAAAATAGTCGAATTACTAATAAATATGCACCATTAAGGTCCATTTTTACAAGATCCAGCTTTGCAAACCTACATGCTGCCCAGTCATATTTTAGCAACTTCTCAAACTGAACATACGTCTCCTGTAAATATCCTCTTTTAATCTTGTTAGCAAAAGCGAAAAGAAAGCATCCAAGTGCAGAATTTGTGCAGATCAAAAACAGAAGACTATTGAAGACAGCAGAGCAACGGCGTGTACGGACGCCGTATCCGAGGACGTTTTAGAACACTGGTGTGACAGGCACTTACGTCACACTGGTGTTATAAAACAGATGAATCCTTGGTGCTCAGTAGGGCGATGTCCTAGTCAACAAGGCTGTGTTTCACACATGAGCAAAGGCAGTGGCCGACGACACACGTTTATTCACGTCTGTTACCGACACTCTTGAAATACTCATAAATAAAGATGATAAAAAAATTGACCTGAAAGGGAAGTTTAAATTTTTTCCCCACTTAAAAAAAACTTAAATGGACTTTCTCTCCACCTCTAACATAATCCAGCACCTTAAAGACAAGACTAAACGAGTGCAGAGTTCTAAAAAAAAAAAACAGCAGCTAATTTTCAGCTTTCTCTGACACATACGTGACTTCGCTCATCCTCCTGCAGCTATCAGACTTGCAGACACATTTCACACCACCACTTCCTTCTCATCTCCATGGTGACGAAGGCTGGTTTTCCGGCCCAGAGTGAAGCAAGCGTGTGCTGTTGCTCCACTGGACAGGAAATCGGTGAGAAACGGCGTGCTCTGTCAGCAGCGTGGCGTAATCTTGTTTTTTCTGAACAATGACTTGACTCGCTTTCAACAGATGACAGCGCACTAATGGCACAGAATGGCAATGAAAATGTTAGCGAGGAGAAATGGCTTTTCTACAGTTACCGTGAAATGCAGGACGACTCAAGCCATCGGGCTGAGAAATGTAATCAACAAGAAAGCTGTGACCATCATATTTTAGCTTCTCATTATCAGAATGTGCTATGTGGGTTTGACTTAGCTCGAAATGCTCTTTACCAAATACTCAACAGTGAAAAATGTAAATGTCAGATCTGTGCTCCTCAGATTCTCCTAATATGAACATATTTGGGTCGACTAAAGAGTAGAAAGCTGATTTGACAAGTGTGGTCTTCCTGATCTCATTAAGAAGCCCGACTCTCTAGTTGCTGTAAGAAAACGATGCATACTGCTCAGCGCTCAACCTCAATCTTGAACCGTGCTGGAGCTAATCAAGTATTCCCTTATGCTATTCTCTAGATCACATTTAGCAACTAAAACTGCAAACCAAACATGCTACATACAAAGATGATCTGTTCCAGGAAGATAAATAACGAAACAGGAAGTTACTTCTATCAAATTATAAAAACAAGACAGGCGCACTGGAAGCAGCTCGACTAAAGTGTATAGACCACTTAGCATAATATTTTAGATATGTGGCCCCATTGCCATTAACTCGAAACCACTCAAAGGAAAACAGTAAAAAGAAAAATAATCAAATGCTGTTTAGTGTGACCAATGGTCTTGTTGGGAAACTCCAGCCAAACCAAAGGAGGACCTAGTTTTTAGATGAGTAACTGTGATGAAATGGAGACTTGCCAAAGCAGTTCAACGGTGTGAACAGAATGGTCAGGATTTTAGTTAAAAGAAGGACTGCTATAGAAATGGGTAACCACATTTATTTTCCCAAGTGGACAGCAGTGCCACATATTGGTTAAAGCAGAAATCATAACCTTTGTTTATCCTAAAATTGACCATAAATAATAATCAAGGATGTACTCTGTGGTGTTCTTTTGGCTGTTAAGAAATGTAAAAAAGCTAAATATTAAATCAATCAGATCATTAATATAATTTTTTGCCATATTCAGAAAATTTTGTCATCTAAAATTGGGATGATGAAAGATTTTATGAACATTTGTACGGAAACGTAGAGCTACCTGATTTGTAAAAGAGTATAATGTCTTTTTCAGGTCAGGGACGAGGTCCTGACTCAAGAGGAGGAGTTTAAGTATCTCTGAGTCTTGTTCACGAGTGAGGAGAACATCGAGCATGAGATTAATAGGCAGACTGGTGCTGCATCTGCAGTGACGCGGGCGTTGTACCGGTCTGTCGTGGTGAAGAGAGAGCTGAGCCGGAAGGAAAGCTCTCAATTTACCGGTTGATCTACGTTCCTACCCTCACCCATGGTCACCAGCTTTGGAGTGACCTAAACAATGAGATTGCAGATACAAGCGGCCGAAATGAGTTTTGGAGCTCGGAAGACTTCAATAAAGCATGAAGTTACGGCTGAATAAACATCATTTAATGTATGATGTTTAGGCTTTCTGAAGTAAACTTCTAATATTTAACTAAATTTAACTTCCATTGAATTTTTCTTTACAGTTACACATTTATGTGACATTCTTGTTGAGTGCTTGCCCAGCCTATGTTGAAACAAAAGATGAATTGAAACCAATTGTACAATAAAAGGTCAAATGTTCCATACTTTAAGATAAGCAGAAATGCTGCAAAGCCACCAGGAACAAGTAGAACACACAATGCAATGTGATATATATCTAAATCTAAATAGCCTACCCTTGAACTTTGTATTGTAGATGGATATAAAACTGTTTTTGATGATTATTCTGAGTAAGGAGAATCATTAGCTGAATAAAACTTAAAATTACCGTATGACTTTTCTAACATTTTCAAAACTTACTGTGTTCAGGTTGGAGGTCGACTGATATTGGTTTTTCTATTGCCGATACTGATGCTGATAAGTAAAGGTCAAGGTCAGGCAATGGCTGATTTGTGCGGTCATTATCTAGGTGCTTTCCACCTTATTGGGCTAAAATGTCACCAGTACCATCAGTTGATGCACAACATTTCTGAAGCTGAATCAGTTTTTGAACTCTGAATTTAACCAGCCGTTAAAGTTGCAGTGTGGTTTCCTGATGACAGGGGGCAGTACACACACACACGCGCGTGCGCACACACGCACACACACACACACACACACACACACACACACACACACACACACACACACACACACACACACACACACACACACACACACACACACACACACACACACACACACACACACACACACACACACTTACTTTTCAGGGTAGTTTTACACCATATCGCTGCAACTGTCGCTAGTTTAAAAAAACCTTACGGTAAATGTTACCCGTGAAGAAGAAAGCATGCGACCCCGCCGTGACTCCTCAGTCTCTGATAATTCATTAATTAATTCACAGAGAGAATGCGATGCCAATTGTAGTTTTATGGCACTTTACGTTTTTAATCTGCTTGGGGATCTGCGCCTGCAGATGATATCATACTACGGCAATACCGCTCGGCCAAAATATATTTAATCTCTTTTTTGATTCTGTTGTTCCACATATGTTTTGGAAGGAGTTCAGCAGTTTTGTTATTAAATGTGTGTTTCTTACTGCCTAAATGTTTTTGACCGTGGTAACGGAACTTCCGTAAGTCGTACGTTCAGTCAATCATTTAAAGAAAACATAGCGTCCCTTAAAGACGCAAGACCTGCACCTTGTGTACTTTAGACCTGATTTTTATGGTTATATGTAACGAAGCCACCAATATTTTTCAACAACTGGACATAATTTTATTCATTTTGAACAACTTTTAGATGGATAATTTTAGAGATCAATGGTAAAAACTACACATTATCTCCTTAAACCTTAATTTTGTCCTTTGCTCAGTGTTAAAATCAGACACCTAACTAAAGTTAATCAAACAAATGGGTAAAATTACCAAGTATTAGATATTCAAAACTGATATAAAACAATTTTTAGTTGGAATTTTTTGGAGCATTTATTAAAGCAGATGTTACTCAGGAATGTAAACATTCATTACAATAAATTCTGCAGCAATGGGGTGACCGGGGATGTGCCTGACTTTAAATCAGCTTTACTAAGGAGGTATATTGGTGAAGGCTACAATAAATGTCAAATATTGTCCCGATATATGGGTCTACTCCTCGTTCAGATCAGTTACAGTTTGCAGATTTGTTGATATTTAACAGAACCTGATAAAAATCTATTTAAATGGAACAATACAAGTTTTGCTTATATATAAATCAGTGTAATTCCGGTTTAAATGTTTTTTTAAAGACAAAAAAACCGCACAATCCTCGCCATTCCTCACTGAATGGAAAACTTATGAATTGTTACATTTCTGACGTCAGATGGCAACATACGTTTAAGTTTAAATGAGTAGATTTTAGAACCAACTTGATGGAGTCGTTATAAATTAGCCATGAGACCAACTTTACTCTCTAGTGTTCACCATTTTCTCAAAGGAACTACATCTGTGTTGCTATGCATCACTGCAGGCGTGATGAACGTGTGTCAGGGGACGACGTTAATGTGCATCAGTGAGAGTCAGCTTGTGCTAACACAGCTAATGTTGGCTACACTCAACCGTTACATGAAACACTGACAGGTGCTGTCATAACTTTTGTTTTGAATGCTTCTGGGTGATGTAGCATCATGACTGACTAAAGAATAAGTGAGAAAACAAAACATCAGGAACAGAAAGACTTAAAAATAGCTTTTTTGCTTGTGCAAACTGAAACAAATCCACAAGATACTTTCACATCTTCCCATTTCTTTCGTTGCCTTAAGGTTCCAGGATGTAAGGTGGCAGCTCTTCTGTTGTCTTCACCCATAACCATCACACGTATTAGCTGCAGGTCACTCCTGCAGATATTTATAGACTCCCCCTCTTATGTAACTCAGAAGCAGACAGAGCTATTCTGAGTAAGGAAGAAGGCAAGAGTGCAGAAAAGAAAAAAGAACAAAAGAGAGTAATACAACGAGCCTTACAGACAGAATGAACCAAAAATAGGTGCTGGCAGGATGATCAATGACTCCTCAAAATAGTTCACTAGTGGCGCTGCAATAAAACTGGACAATTAAGAACAAAACAAAGGTAAACTCAAAGAAATGAAATTCAGACACAACAAATTAGCTATTTAGGTTTATAACCTTTGGAAATCGTGTCACTGGCAAAACAGTTGATAGGCAGGAATTCCCATGATGCTCTCGCAGGAACGGATTTCTGGAGACGTTCAGCTCACAAATGGCAGTCGGCGTGGATGGCGCTCCGCCCGGAAGCCGTGTGGAAACCAGACCAAATCCGCTCCGTAATCGGTGTGAATCAAGATGGCAATTCCTCTCTGACATTAAAGAGGTCCTGCACTAATCATTTTAATACTGTACCATTGACATGCAATGTCAATGTTTTATCTCCATAAATAACACAAGTCTGAAGGAGTTCTGCCATGTGGTGGAGTTGCTAATGCCAACATTTGGCTTCTAGTCCAGACGTTCTCTGCTGTATCCTGGTGCTAACACAATAGCCTTCCCCATCGTGAGTCAACAGGAGCCAGTCCATGAATGTAAAGTGACAGTGTGACGCAGAACTGTCAGACTTTTCAAATCCTACCATTTCATCATATATCCTATATCAGAAACTAATGCAGGAAATATAGGGCCCAATTTTCATATTCAGCCTGCATGTTAAACTCAGAGTGACCGATTGTTTTAAAAATAATACATAAAAATGGTTTCTCAGTGAAGAACCTCTTTAAACTCAAACCAAACTAAAAAACTAGCATTTTGTTTTGAATATTAGGAAATGTGGTAATAAGTAGTTTGTTTTCTCACGTCACAAAAAAATATGCAATCAAAAACACATGGTCCTAGACTTAGAAAGGCTTTTATACTCCAAAAGTACTCTAAAGTGAACTCTCAATCTCTTATGGGCTCGATACATGGGAGGCGGCAAACTACCGCGATCAGCGAAATTCGTCGCTGTCGCATTTATTACTTGACACACGGGAGGAGACACGTGGCAGCGGCCAGCGGCAAAGCCGTCGACGCGTTCTGTTCCATGGCGAAATAGAATCTTCCGTTGTTTTGATTGGCTGTGTCAGGTTGGAGGGAATTAAGGTAATTTAAGCGGTTCAGAGTTTAAAAAGAGCGGTCGATATGATGTGTCCCAAGGTGCTGCTAGAGTTATGTGGCCTTTTTGTGAATTTCTCTATAATCTTTGGTAGAAATATTGTACAGTTCTGGGAAATCCATCACAGCTAGTATCGACTTCTCCTCCATGTTTGCTCAGAGATGTACGGCGCATCCTGTCCGCTCACTGGTCAGTAAATGAAACCTCCGTTGATTGGTCTTCATCTGCGCGACAGCGATGAAAAGTTGAAAACATTTCAACTTTCTGGGATCGCGTCGCTGGGTCGCCTGTGCACGATGTGCACGAGCACGAAATTTCTTAGTAGGAGGGAGACCCGCGATTATCGCTTTGTCGCCCATGTCTCATTGAAAATGAATGGAGGAGAGGCGATGTCGCCTCCCGTGTGTCGAGCCCATTGCTGAACAGCTATTAAACTCCATCCTGAAATTCAAACAAAGCAGAAACATATAACTGCTATCTAAACCCAACATATCAACATTAATTATGTAAGACACTATATTAATTGGACTTTAATGAAGAGAGAGATTTTGATTGATTTAACTGACATTATAAATTATCTTGCATTATAGGTTTATGCCAACCAAGCTTAAGCGGCTTCCAAAAAAGCTTTAAACCTAATTAATTTCTATAAAACCACAGCTTCATGAATTCCTCAACCCCTTTAAAAGTTTGAGGATGCCCACAAAGCATTTAAACTATTAAAATTAGAGGAAAAATATTGTTTTTCTGTAAAATAAGGTCATTTTAACCATGTGTTGCAGTACAGCGTTGACAGAAACCCTTGTCTCGTCTCAGAATGGACTAAACTGACTTCCTCCTTCAAACAATTCTTTCTAAAGGCAAAGCAAAAAACAAAGTCTGAGCGTTACTCGTGGGCTTTTTGGCACAATCTCCAGTGAGGCGTCATATGCTCTCTCACAAAGAAACTCGCATGCACAGACCACTGTCTGAACAAGGCTCTTTATTCCTAGATTACACAATGAAGTGTCATCATGACACCATCTGATCTAAAGGGTCAACAAATTACAGAGCTTCTTTAAACCCAGTTTGTACTCTAAATAAAACCTATAAATCTTACTGGTCACTGATGGAATCCGGCCAAGTTTTAAACAAAATAATCAAGATGACCTAAAGCTTTGAAAAGTCTAAACAGTCTATGGTTGCAAAGCTCTTCACATTGGGTTTTTATTTGTTATTGTAAGTTCCTGAGTGCATTTTGGGGAGGAACTTGAAAGGGTCTCAAAACTCATTCCAAACACATAATAAACATATGCTTCCCTTGACTGGCTCTTCTGTCAAACCCAAAGCAGGTATATTACCATTGAGTGATAATTCTAGCTTCAGGAAATGTTCATACGTTTGGCTGACAGACCATATAGGTTATGGGGTAGATAACCTGTGGTCTGTCGCCTCTGCAATCAGATTGCATTCTAAGGCCTCACCTTCATTTCACTGTAGAGGCATGCCATTTACAATCTGAGGTCACTTTTGCAATCTGTTTCATGCATTAAGTAACCCTACATTAATGTTTTCAGACAGCATTCCAGCCCTGGTGTAGCAACTCAATTTAAAGACACAATGTGTAGTTTGTATTGTTATTCTCTGGAATTATCCATCGAAATGTTGTTGAAAATGAATTAAATGATGCCCGGTTTTTGAAAATAACATACTGTAAATCCTCTAATACAGGCCCGGGCCTGTATTTGACTCAAGCTCATCAAGCTCCAGGCCTTAATTGTAAGGAGGGCCAGAATTAGAGGCAGGCCTCAATTTCAATTTGAGCAAAATTAACTAATGGTTTGCTGGAGTTTTTGACAATTAAAATTGTGTTTAACTTTGAAAATGTGGGCGCATTTCTTTTAACAACGGTAGTTTCTGCTTCAGCCCTCTCCCCCCTCCCCCTGCGCAGCGACCGCAAACTCACTGATGCGCCTGCAGCCTCTCAGTGTTTCTGCTGCTCTAAACATTAAAATAATTATTTCATTTTCTGTTCCTCACTGCTGATTACCTTCAATGGTGTCTGTTTGTTGCAACCACCAGGTACAAAAACTAACTTGTTTTTATTTGACTATTTTTATGTCCTGCCTGTTTATTATCTTCCTGCATCTCCTCTCAATCCTAAAGAAAAACTGCTACCTGGGTTCATATATATTCACCTTATGAGTTACCTTTGAACTGCAGTTCTAAAAGATCGACCGACCGCAAAAACAGAGGAGTGCGCGCTGCTCGCCGACCACATCGGTGCATCACCGGAGGACAAGGTGATGCGCCCCGCTCCACAGCAGCAAAACGCATCAGGCAAAAATAAAAGACAGAAAACATAAAATGAAATGAGCCGACATGAACGATCGCGTGCTAAATTTGTTTTTGAGGTGGCAACACCTAATTTGATAATGTTATTGTGGCCGTGCTCAGGACGCAGATGTCTAGAGCGCGTCAACAATAAGAGCTTTGCATGCACAAGCTGGTTAAGGTTAGGATGGGGGTGAGGGAAATGTTAAATTGCAAGAGGGTAAACGTAACAATTTGGTTAAATGTCAGTTTTACGGCGGGTGTCAGTACCGACGCTCTGGCAGAGCGCGTTGCCCCCCCCGAGCGCAGGAGCTTGTCACCTGCTAACAGCAGGCTGCTGTCTTTTCCGATGACTGCATCTTGCCGGTCATTATCACGTGACAGCGACTAGTCGATGACAGGCATAAAAAGTCACTATAGAGCGGTGAAGTCCACTAGTCGACTAGTTCATACAACCCCTGCTATTGCTCCCCAGAGTGTTCTGCAGCACAATCAGCACATTCTCTTTGAACTTGATATCAAATTTTCGCCTCCTCTTTGTCTCCGCACCTGCCATGGTTAAAGTTACCCTCGCGGTCTATCACTGGCAAATCAAAAGTGAGACGGATGACACAACCGCCCCCCTGTGGTACTTGCTTGTTACCACATTCCACCCGGCCACAATAAAAAAAACGGCCACCTCCGCCGACTCCGACCAAAATGTGATACCCGGCCGTTAATTGAATACAGGCTAATATTAGAGGATTTACGGTAACCATAAAAATTGGGTCTAAAATACATGGAAGCAGTCTCTGGGCGATGCAATATTGGATGCCATGTTTCTTTCTACGGGAGCCCGTGACGAAAAAATGCATTTACTGATTTGATTTCTGTTGGTAAGGTCTTAATCGAACACAAAAATATCCTTTGCTTGCAATGATTTAGGTACGTACTGCCCCCTTTTGCCAGGAAAAATACACATCGTCACTTTAACCTCTGCCCCTTTTGAGACAATGTTGAAATTTATTTCCTAGTTTTTCTGTGGAACTTGTTCATTGATGGATAAAAATACTAGTCATCACATCTTGACCGACCGTTGCAGTAGTAAAACAGTTTTCTCCGCAGGTCGGTCTAGCTGTGCTCCAACGTAGCCTTAGCAGGTCTACCATTGGCCTGAACAGTTTTGTTTCTTGCCAATCACAGAGCTTTTTGTTTGAAAATGTGGGCGCATTTCTTTTAACAACGGTAGTTTCTGCTTCAGCCCTCTCCCCCCTCCCCCTGCGCAGCGACCGCAAACTCACTGATGCGCCTGCAGCCTCTCAGTGTTTCTGCTGCTCTAAACATTAAAATAATTATTTCATTTTCTGTTCCTCACTGCTGATTACCTTCAATGGTGTCTGTTTGTTGCAACCACCAGGTACAAAAACTAACTTGTTTTTATTTGACTATTTTTATGTCCTGCCTGTTTATTATCTTCCTGCATCTCCTCTCAATCCTAAAGAAAAACTGCTACCTGGGTTCATATATATTCACCTTATGAGTTACCTTTGAACTGCAGTTCTAAAAGATCGACCGACCGCAAAAACAGAGGAGTGCGCGCTGCTCGCCGACCACATCGGTGCATCACCGGAGGACAAGGTGATGCGCCCCGCTCCACAGCAGCAAAACGCATCAGGCAAAAATAAAAGACAGAAAACATAAAATGAAATGAGCCGACATGAACGATCGCGTGCTAAATTTGTTTTTGAGGTGGCAACACCTAATTTGATAATGTTATTGTGGCCGTGCTCAGGACGCAGATGTCTAGAGCGCGTCAACAATAAGAGCTTTGCATGCACAAGCTGGTTAAGGTTAGGATGGGGGTGAGGGAAATGTTAAATTGCAAGAGGGTAAACGTAACAATTTGGTTAAATGTCAGTTTTACGGCGGGTGTCAGTACCGACGCTCTGGCAGAGCGCGTTGCCCCCCCCGAGCGCAGGAGCTTGTCACCTGCTAACAGCAGGCTGCTGTCTTTTCCGATGACTGCATCTTGCCGGTCATTATCACGTGACAGCGACTAGTCGATGACAGGCATAAAAAGTCACTATAGAGCGGTGAAGTCCACTAGTCGACTAGTTCATACAACCCCTGCTATTGCTCCCCAGAGTGTTCTGCAGCACAATCAGCACATTCTCTTTGAACTTGATATCAAATTTTCGCCTCCTCTTTGTCTCCGCACCTGCCATGGTTAAAGTTACCCTCGCGGTCTATCACTGGCAAATCAAAAGTGAGACGGATGACACAACCGCCCCCCTGTGGTACTTGCTTGTTACCACATTCCACCCGGCCACAATAAAAAAAACGGCCACCTCCGCCGACTCCGACCAAAATGTGATACCCGGCCGTTAATTGAATACAGGCTAATATTAGAGGATTTACGGTAACCATAAAAATTGGGTCTAAAATACATGGAAGCAGTCTCTGGGCGATGCAATATTGGATGCCATGTTTCTTTCTACGGGAGCCCGTGACGAAAAAATGCATTTACTGATTTGATTTCTGTTGGTAAGGTCTTAATCGAACACAAAAATATCCTTTGCTTGCAATGATTTAGGTACGTACTGCCCCCTTTTGCCAGGAAAAATACACATCGTCACTTTAACCTCTGCCCCTTTTGAGACAATGTTGAAATTTATTTCCTAGTTTTTCTGTGGAACTTGTTCATTGATGGATAAAAATACTAGTCATCACATCTTGACCGACCGTTGCAGTAGTAAAACAGTTTTCTCCGCAGGTCGGTCTAGCTGTGCTCCAACGTAGCCTTAGCAGGTCTACCATTGGCCTGAACAGTTTTGTTTCTTGCCAATCACAGAGCTTTTTGTTTGTTAGGTGGGTTACACACTAGAGCTGTTAGAGAAAAACTACAAAGATGGCGTCAGATCACGAACGGCGCTCGTTTAAAATGACTTTGGAATGAACCTTTAACGATTTGGACCTTGAACCTTTCTTTGAGACATGAGTACAATTAGGTACTCAAGTACTTATTTAGAAAAAGGATGCATTTGCTTCTTCTTTGATGCTATATGGAGGACTGCCCCATTAGCTGACATCAATAGCGGTGATTTCATCAGGATGTTTGTAGCTCTGATTTGTCCTAGCGCTGTCCAATTGCGTGCGGAGACAGTTTGAAAGAAAACTGCAGATTCCACCCCACGGCCGGGTGGTTTCAATGGCTGTTGGCCAGGCTAAATATTTATATATTTAGCAGCTGTGGCTACACTGTAGCTCATCATCATCAGTATATGAATGTGTGTGAATGGATGAATGATACACTGTAGTGTAAAGCGCTCTGGAGTCCTTACTCTGAGAGGCGCTCTACAAGTGCGGGTCATTTATCATTTATAATTTATATAGGATGGCTTGCAGGCTATACAAATACTACTCTAGAAATGAAATTATTACAGTAACCTTTAAATCCAACATTTAGAGAGAGCTGCTGACAATATGAAAACAATTTAAAGAGGTGTTCCATCAACAAAACGCTATCTGAGTTGGGGCGTGTCAAATTTGAGATTCAAATGTAACAATCTCTAATGTTTTCCATAATTAGGACAGAATGAATGAATAATGAATAAAGCTGCTTGATGGTAAACCTGTTGTGAACCTGACTTTGACCTGCAGTCTTAACACCACGACCAGGTGGACAGTAATCCAACTACAGACTGAATTACACCTTTGGATATTTAGCACTCTTGGCTTTACATTCGTCAGGCTATTTAGAGGATGTGTAATCCAAACCTACATGCAACCTTAACACACCACCAAAACCCCACTGCTACTACGGGAGGTTTATGCCAACACATTTTCCTCTAAAAAATAAACATGTAAGAATTTCCTGTAATATAAGTGGTAAACATGAAAGAATCTGCAAAATATGTGTAGTCCCTAAATTCTTGCTTAATTTTAACCCTTGCTGAAGGTTCATTTAAATTTGCCGACATTATTATTCAAAAACCTGATTTATACTTCTCCGTCTGCGTGAGTACGTCGCTACCCAACGCCATTATGAGTCGGCGCAAAGGCTCTTCGAGGGTGTCGCAGAGGATGATGGGGACATGCCCAATTATTTAACTATCTGTCAAAAGTGACAGAAACTACAAGCCTGTGACCTAATACATTTAAATTCTGAACAGTGTCTTATCCATAAATATTCTTAATGTCGGCCTATAAATGAAATTCCAGAAATGACTTATTTTTATGTTTTAGAGCCAAAAATAAGGTCCTGTTGTGTTTACTATCCCCTGGATGACTTAAGCTAACAATATACTTGCTCTTAATTGAGTATGAGCCTGTTTATCATGGCTGCCTTGCATAATTAGCGTTTGTTTGAAATGTTTTTTTTTTTTTTTTTTGTTTGTTTGAAATGTTGTTTGTGTGCGTCCTGTGAAATTAACGTAATGTGGTCGCAAGTTGCAACACGCAACTAACCAGTAGGGGAGTTACCAAACAAGTGAACTACTAACTACTGACACGCCGTGCCTGGTTTAGAGGTCTACCATAGGGATGTGAATCTTAGAGCAACTCACGATTTGATTCGATTCCGATTCCTATTCTTGGGGTGCCGATTCGATTCAGAATCAATTCTCGATTCTCAATTTAAATCGAATCACAATCAGTATTAACAAAGAGTGTCAGCTCCAGGATTAACTACTTTGTTGTACAAGTTAGTTAAAGCTAAGGGACATTTTTATCTGACTTTAAACTGGTCATGCTCCAAAAATGCAAATTTACAATGTAAAATAAAGTGATTCTAAAACTGTAAACAGAAACAATCTTTTGACCAAAAGGCAACATTTATTTTTGCTTACCTTGTAAAATATAACAAATCTGTAGTTACCCAACAGTAGCTTTGAAAGTAATACGGTCAAATACTTTTCAAGTATGTGTAGAAACAAGTTACATGAGTAATCCTGAGTACTCATTTATCAACTTAGAAAATAAATATGAGAATATCTCAAATTTCTGAGTATGGAAAAATTACATTCAAGTGCCCTCTCATCAGCAGATTCAGACACAAATCATCTCAGTTTATGGGACCACAAGAGTAAACGAAGTACTGATTCTCCTAACAAAGATCATAAAAGTGCATCTCAAACCTAACATGCCAAACATTTTAGTTCTTGGAATCGATTCTGAACCTTTGTGAATCGATTCTGAATCTTTATAAATAAAAATCCCGATTCAGACTTAAATCGATTTTTTTGAGCACCTCTAATCTACGATACAGCTGCAGTCTGTTTTTATGTTGTGATCTCAAAATTAATCAGCTGCTGATCTCTTCTATATTAGACGCCATGTTTGTACCCTACATATCCTGCACTCTATCCACTGATCGGCAGCTCCGTAACGGCAGCTCTGTAACGGCAGGTCCGTGCTACAGACAGAAGTTTACTCAACAGCATCCTGCATGAAAATGAATCGCGCATGCGAGAAACCTCCCGCTGGCTCATTCTTCTCGCAGATCGGAGGCGGTAGGCGTAATTTTTTGCCGGACAAATAGTGTTGCCTCGGTCCCAGTCTGACCGCTGGGGAGAAGGTCTGAAAAAAAGAATTGCAAATCTGACATTAGTGAGAAACCAAATTCTGGTCCTGGAAGGGACCGAACTGACGCTGATGTGTAAACGTCATTTGTGAGCAAGACGCAGCCTGCCGCCTGCATCAAAGCGAGGTTTAAAAGTAAATAGTGTCCTTAGTGTCCTCTCAAAAAAATGGATTTGAACCAACAAATATCAATTTGTATTAGTAAATATATTATTTCAGAAGTAGATGTTTTGCTTCTAAGGTTAACATCACGTGCTGAACAAGCCAACTGAACCATTTCAGGGTTTCCCCCAGCGCTTTATAAGCCTGGTGGCCCGCCAGGCTTTGCTTGGCCACCTGCCAGGCTAAGCATCATGCCCCGCCCCTCTCCCAGACCCTACCGTGTCCACTCACATGAACAGCGCAACAAAACTTGAGCCCTCCAGCAGCTGATACTGGTGAGAAACAGCAGCGCCACCCCCACTCTCACGGAGGAGCGCTGCGGGACGGAGCGCGCGAGGCCCCCCACCCCCCCGATGGCCGAATCCGTTAGGCTCAACTCATTTTCCGGGGGAAACCCTGCATTTGTAGAATGAACAGTCACCCCATTTTTGAAAATTCGAAATGAACACCAACTGGAAACTCAACTTCAACTCTGTTAATCACACATTTCTATAAGTTATTGGTGTTTTTTGTGTGCCCTTTAGATTAAAAACACTGTGAAACAATCAGGTTACTGTTTTAGGGAATTTCACAAAGACTGCACAGACGAGTCAGCAGACATCCCTTAGATTCCATCCATTTCTTTGTAAAACAATAAAAGTATCGGTTAAATGTTTCACTGGTAGAACTGCTTTTAAGCACAGCTGATGCTGCACCTGCACAGTTGTTGCAGTGCTTTAGCACTTCTAGTAACAATATATAAGCAACAAGAAGCAATTTTTTAGCTGCAGTGTGTAGTTTCCTGATGACAAGGGGCAGTACATACATTTCAGGGTAGTTTTACACCATATCGCCGTGACTGTTGCTAGTTAAAAAAATACATTGTGGTAAATGTTACCTATGGAGAAGAAAGCATGCAACCTCGGCGTGACTCGTCAGACTTTGATGGTCCTTCCATCAATTCCATTGAGAGAATGCAATGCCGATTGTAGTTTCCTGGCGCTGTACTTTCCGCATCTGCTCGGGGCCCTGCAATACTGCTCGGCCAAAATATATTGCACCTTTTTCGATTCCATTCTTTGTTTTGGAAAGGGTTTAGCAGTTTTGTTGTTAAATTTGTCTTTCTCACTGCCTAAATGTTTTGAACATGGTAACGTAACTTCCGTAAGTCGTATGTTCAGCCAATCATTTAGTTATCAGCAGGCGCAGGACCCCGAACCGGCCAGAATAGAACATGGCGTCTAATATGGTGTCCCCAAAGATGCTAGACCCGCACCCTATGTACTTTAGACCCAATTTTTATGGTTATTTGTAACGACTCGCCAATATTTTTCGACAATTGGACATAATTTTATTAATTTTCAACAATGTTGCGATGGATATTTCCAGAGATTAATAGTAAAAACTACAGACTGCCTCTTAAGTAAGTGGTTCCCCAAAATGCTTAAAAGTGTGAATTACTTGCATTCTGGTCTGATCCAGTGCACTGCAATGTTATCAACTCAGATAATAAAAACGGACATCCAAAACTTCATTTACTAATATAAAGTTGGATTTTTAATTTGAAACTAAACTCCAGTCTTTCAGACAATGCTGTGTGTAACAAATTCTAACTGAAATATTTCAAACTGGAACTCGATGCCAAAAACGTGTGCATCGTCAGGTCTTCAGAGACAAAATACTGAGTAGATATTTAGCAAAGGAAGAGAAGGAAAACACAGATAAGGCTTGCATAGAATGCTCTGCTCTCTCATGACACTAAGCCATAAACACTTCTAAGCACAACAGTCAGGAAATCACACACACACACACACACACACACACACACACACACACACTAGTTGTTTTAACTATAGAAGTTCATTATTCAAAGCCAGCACTCTTGCAGCCTCTCCCATTTCACGTGCAGCTGCAACAACACAAAGACTCAAAGTTTTGACAGTAAATTATATTTAATGTGGGGCATCAAAATGGTTAAAGTGATACGTGTGCATCATCATACAGGCATTACTGTCTGACTCACCGAGTGATTGACTCCCCACATGAGCACGCTGAGCAGAGGGTCACTGGCACGGAAGAGCTTCACTTTCTGGGCAACGAAGTGTTTTTTCTTCGTCTTCGTTTTGCTCGCAATAACTGCGGCAATGCCGCCCGCCGAAGCCATATTTAAGCAAACTGCTGCAGTCTGTGCGTTGACGGTGTTAACAGCGTCTTCTGCTCACAATTCAAAACCATTAACACTATTCATCTGGCCAGCTCCAACATCAAAGTGACCGATTAACCCACGTAGCTTGGTTAAGCGAAGTAACAATGTTGGACGATGATGTTCTGAAGCTAACCGCGCTGTTCTCATTGACCTAACACAGTCCTGCGCTCTTCCCCAGCCCACATCAACACTCTTCCTCCCTCGACTGGTCTGGAGCTTTCAGTGAGCTGGCGTTAGCATAGCCGAGTAGCACGCTAGATAGCGAACATCGGCGATAAATGTAGTAAATAAAAAAATAGCAAACTAAATGTAAAATGCGTTGATCTTTGTGACAAATGAGAAACGAATTACAATTTACCGTTAAAGTAAAACACTAAACCGACAAATTAATGTTGATCAATGTCTAACCAATCGCCGCGGACAAACGGCTACAGTAGCGCCGACCTTGGTTCGCCATATGACGGCAGCAAACAGAACCAGACTCCGCTCAACACCACCGCTCCCGTTAGCTTGCAAGCTAACTGTTGCTATTAGCCAGCTGCTCAGTCCTCCTACGCGTTCGTGGCTAGTCCGACCAGCTGACAAGGGTGTATCCTGTCATGTCCTTGCCCCGTTTGATTAAAGAACAACACCGAACAGAAGCAGATAGTACGACGTAATGTCAACGGGTGGTCAACTCCAACTCGGCTGCACTGATGTTCATGCGTGCTGCTGTCAACTGACAGCTCGACGGATGGGAGGTGACAGCACGAGCCCTACAATAATGTCTGCTGCGCTGATTTGCTGCAGCTCTCCCCCTCCTCCACTGACCTGCTTCAACCACGCTGCTTTTTCACATCCTCTCTTAAAAGATCACTACATTAGGATTATGTGTTAATACAGGAAATAATCAACATTCTACGGATCCCTCCACGAGGAAGACTTGTTTTATTTTATCCTATGTTTTGATAGATGTAGACCTGCTTCTTGAGATGAGGCTCCTTCCAGGAACCAGAGTAATAACATCCCATTGTATTGTCCTTAGAGGTCATTTGGTTTTCTGGTGCATACTACGCTGTTTCCATCAGCACTGCTGTGTCAGTACCTTTCTAAAAGCAGGAGGCCTCGATGTGCTGATGCTGTTGCGCTCATTTGTTTTATGCGTCATTCTTCACAGCAGCACATTAGGACTGTTAGTTATGTAATGTCCCTGTTGCTTGCAGTCACCAACCTTTGAATAATTTGTTCAAAATCTAATTGTTTTGTCAATATGACCATATTTGGACATTTCCCTACCGTTTGCTTGTTTTTTAAACTTGTAAAGTTACTTATAAACTTATAAATAGCAAGTTTTACCCGATGAAATGCACATTTACACCGGCAGATACTATTTTAAACATCTAAAATAAACGAATAACTTACCCCACGGAGGTATGCGTTGCCTAGCAACCCATTGTCAACTTCCTTTTTCACAAACTGAAGACGGTCTGCTTCTTGTCCACGAGTGGAAACGTTTTAACGCTTAAAATAGATTCCTTTAGACTGGCCAGAAAGGATAAGTCGCCTTAAACATTTGAGGTACTTATATGAATATTATGAGATTATTTTAAGCTAATGGGCAGCGCTAGCACTAAGCGGTAGCAGTAGCTTGGGAGCTTACTAGCTTATTACAAGCTATAGCGTGTGAAATTATAATTTCATACAAGAAATAAGCAGTTATTAAATATCTATACATTGTAAAAAATGTTGTCCCATATATTGTAGAATAAAATGGGGAAAACGTCAAGAAAGGAGAGTGAAACTCCATGCAAGGAAACGGTAATTTTACAAATGTTTAACATATTCAATCTTTGATGAAGCTAATAGCATCTGAAACGAATGCGAAATATGTGGCTAGATTTTGACTGCATGTCCTTTATTACTACATTTTAACAATTCCCCCTCACGTGACTCAGTTTGAGCCATTTTCTGTGGAGGTTAAAACCCAAGCAACGGCAGTGTCGCTGTTAAACTCCCCAGAGGAGGACATAATAGTGAAAGCATGTGAAGCAATCCGCACCTTTGCAGAGAAAGGTACAGTAAACTCCACCTAATACACATACATTCTTTGTTGTGATCTTATTTACACTGAACAGAAATCTCATTTACATGTACATACTTTTAAACTTTTAATTCAAAATTACCTTTCCAGACTACCTTGTGATGACATTTTAGTTTGTGTGTCACCAAACTGAGACGAGTTTGTCCTCTGTTCACTGTCGCCCTCTGTTGTTAGGAGATGAGAATAAGGTTTCTCTGCTGGGGCTTGGGGCCTTGGAGCCCCTCTGCAGGCTCATAAATCACAACAACAGAGTGATCAGAGGCAATGCCTTCACAGCCCTGGGCATCATGGCTACCAATGGTGTGTCTTTAAAACCTACATCCAACTGTTGATTTATTTAAGAAACATTTGTCATTTACACTCTAATTCTGGGACACTGATTCAGTTAGATAAGTAGATTGTGCGTTTTATTGATTTAACAGAATGAATGATGTTATGCACTGCCTTGCTTTAACTTCTGCTTTCTTTGACAGGAGATGTAAGCAGTGTATTAAAAAAACTAAATATCATTCCATCAGTTATAGAAAAACTCACACTTGATGGTAATCTTCATTGTGGACACTAATTTATTTACAAAAGCAATACAATCCTAATATGAAATATACTTATTAATTTGACTATGTAAATGCATTTTATTCTGTTATAGAGGATACAGTGATCCACGAGTATGCAACACTGTGCCTCACCACTCTGTCAGTGGATTTCGTAGGCAAGGCTCAGATCTTTGAGAACAACGGCCTGCCACCTCTAATTGTGCTCCTATCCAGCTCAGACCCAGATGTCAAGAAGAACTCACTACAGGTCATCTTCAACTTGGTTCAGGTGACTCAGAGCCCTACAGTGTGTTGCTTCTTCCTTTAAACACATTAAACACTCATCAGCTCTTTTGTTTTGTAAACCTTTTCTAACCTATGTGGTTTTGATGAACAAAGGACTACAAAAGCCGCCAGGCGGTACATACGTTAGGTGGGATTCCTCCACTTTTGGAGCTGCTGAAGTCCGACTTCCCTGTCATTCAGCATCTGGCTTTAAATACGCTGCAGAGTGTCACTACTGATAAGGATACACGCAGTACCTTCAGGAATGAGCATGGGTTTGAAAAGCTGATGGATATCCTTAAAAACACGGTTAGTGCACGGGAAGAGATGCATCAATGAGATGTTCTTCATTAGTTGTAAAAAAACAAAAATCATGGAAAAAAGATGGAGGCGATATTTTCAGACCCTTTAGGTTTTTCTCCTGCACTCTTGGCCATTTATTTATTTATTTTCCCACAGAAACTTACTGACTTACATGCTGAAGCTTTACAAGTAATGGCTAACTGTTTGAGTGACAGTGAGACTGTTCAGCTAATTCACAGTAACGGAGGACTGGCCAGGCTGCTGGAGTTCATCCTCACTCCCAACACTCCAGAAATCAAGTGCATTACAATTAAATGCCTCACCAGGGTGGCTCAGAGCTGTAAGTTCACACACACACAGCTGTCTTTTGGGGATTTAATGTGCATTTTTTCATTTGTTTGTGTTATTTGTGTTTACGTGAAGCTGAGAGCCGAAAAGTCCTCCACGAGCAGGATGTGGAGAAGGTTTTAGTGGGGCTTCTGTCTGTGGAGAACACCAGCGTGAAAGCATTAGTCTGTCAGGCTGTGGCCGCCATGGGGCTCCATCCATCCAGCAGAGACAGCTTCAGAGACTTGGGTACAGTCACAGAGTCACAGCAGCACCGACACACTCACTGCAGCAAACTGAATGAGTGAAACGATTTGTGTTTGCTCTTCAGGTTGTATTCCTGCAATGGTGGAGTTGCTGAGCAGTGAGAACCTTGCACTAAGAGAAGCTGCATCCCAGGCTCTCTCTAGTCTCACAGTTAACAACCAGCCCAATGCCTTGTGAGTCACACACTGGCCACTTCTTACCTCCACCTCTTCCAATGTGAGCTGCAAATCAGTTACCATACCATGTTTATCTATATAGCACATTTAAAAACAGCATGACAGCTGACCAAAGTGCTGTACAGTAAAAAGGCCAAACCCCAAGATAAAACAGATAAGTCATATAGGAGGTAAGAGGTAAAATCTAAAAAATTGTAAAAGAAACGTACAACAATAAAATACAGAGCCAGAATAAAACGTAAAAACACAAAAAACTAGATCATTGAATAAAAGCTAAATGATAGAAGAAGGCCTTCAGTACCGACTTAAATCGGCCCAGTTCTGGGGCCTTTCCAACACTAAGGGGGACAGCATTCCAGAGTTTAGGAGCAGTGAACGCAAAGGCCCATTCGCCACAAGATTTATACCTCATTTTCGGGACACACAAAAGCAAATGATCTGCAGATCTCAGGTTTCTGGTTGGAGCATAAGGCTTTATCAGTTCTGAAAGATAAGCCGGGGCTTGACCATTCAGAATGTTGCAGACAAAGGTCAAAACCTTAAATTGGATGCGGTATTTAACAGGCAGCCAGTGCAAGCGTGCAAGGACGGGTGAAATGTGACATTGTCGCGAGGTGTTTGTCAGGAACCTAGCCGCCGCATTTTGCACTCTCTGTAGACGCTCGATTGCTGAGACACTGACACCAACAAGTAGTGAGTTGGCATAGTCTAAATGTGTGGGTACAAAGGCGTGAACAACAGACTCCAGCTGAGGTCGTTCGACTATCGACTTTAAGCACGAGATGCAACGTAGTTGAAAAAAGCAGGACCGGACTGTAGAGTTAATTTGTGAACTCATTAACAGATCAGAGTCAAGTTTCACTCCCAGACTGGACACACAGGATTTAAGATTTAAAAACAGTAGAGGGTAGTCACCAGGTGCATGCTCTGGATTTATTGGATTTAAAAGAATGGCGTCGGTCTTGTTTTCGTTCAGGCAAAGGCAGTTCTCCGACAGCCAGCCTTTAACTGCAGTAATACAGTCGACACGGAGGCGTGTTGAGTCAGGTTTACTTAAAGCCAGATAAATCTGGCAATCGTCCGCGTAAAGGTGATAACTTATTCCAAGGTTTGTCAGAATCATCCCCAATGGCAATAAGTAAATCGAGAATAGGAGTGGCCCTAGAATCGAACCCTGAGGCACACATGAGGAGTTGCAGATGAAAGGTTTATTGCAATTCTTGTAGCTTGTGTGTACTGTTAACCACCAAACTGTTACAAAAACTGCCCATAAATCAAATGTTTTTCTGTTTATCAGAAACAAAAACTTAGTTTTGCTAGAAAAAAAAAGGGTAGATTGCCTCATCCAGGTAAGGGGTGATGATCATGAGTGAGGGAAAGATGGAGCGGGAGATCGATAGGCGGAGTGATGCTGCGCCTGCAGTGATGCGGGCGTTGTACTGATCTGTCATGGTGAAGAGAGAGGTCTCGATTTACCGTGCGACCTACGTTCCTACACTCACCTACGGTTACGAGCTTTGGGTAGTGACCAAAAGAATGCGATCACAGATACAAGCGGCTGAAAGGATTTTTCTCTGTAGGGTGTCTGGGCTCTCCCTTTAGAGATAGGGTGAGAAGCTCGGTCATCCAGGAGGGGCTCGGAGTAGATCCGCTGCTCAAGAGGAGCCGGTTGAGGTGGCTCAGGCATCTAGTTAGGATGCCTCCTGGATGCCTTCTTGGCAAGGTTTCCGGACATGTCCAACTGGGAGGTGACCTAAAAGAAGACATCTTCAAATGCATGTTCATACAAATGCAGGTTTTAACATAGAAGTACGTTTTCATTTCAATAATATTCATTAAATATAAGACGGTATCTTCCAGTGCGGTGTATACGGCAGGGGGGCATAAGATCCTTGTCCGGCTGCTGAATGGAAGCTGTTCAAAGACGGTGGCCAGTTCTGCTGCCACACTTTGCCTCATGGCAGGAGAGGTGGTCATTCGATCCAGCATCTTGTCACACAAAGGCATGGAGGCTTTGGTTGAACCGCTGAAGTCCAAAGATCCTCAGGTCCTGGTCAACTCGATGCAGTGTGTGACAGTCCTGGCCTGCGATAAAGAAGCCAGGACACAGGTTGGTGTTTGTTTAGTGATGGCTGCAACATTCTCATGTTTGTGTAGCCACCAAAATATTACAACATCTGATGTTTTGTATCAAATAAACTGTCTGGTATTTTGAATGTTGCTACATTTCTAACTCAGAATGTGACACAAAAAAACAATGACCTAAAACACAGATATTTAAAGAATTGCCAAACAGTATGTGCTAAGTTGTCCCAGAGTAACCCAACTATCGCTCTTGTCCTAGTTTCGGCAAGCTGGGGGTCTGCAGCTGTTGGTGAATTTGCTACAAACTAAAGACAAGGACGTGCTGCACAATGCATGCTTGGCTGTGAATGTGTTGGCCAGCGATAAGCCCTCTTCAGTGGAAATGTGCAGAATTGGGTACAATTACAACAAAAATAATGCTGAATTGTTGTGATGGAGCGCTTGTGAAAAAAACAATAATCAATGAAAAGAAAATTGTTAAAATGTAATTTATAAAGTTGCCAGCAGATGGCAGCAAAAGACAATAAATGAGTTCTTATGTAATTTTTGTGTTTCTGTCTCTTAGAGCTCTGGAAATGCTTGAGGAAATCAAACATTCAGAAAATCACAGAAACCGTTTCAGCGAGCTGGCCATGATCAGCCTGCTCAACTGCAACTTATCTGTTAAATACAGCCTGATGGGTCATTTATCTCCCACTGATATGATTACTGGTGGATTCTACGATGCTGGGAAGGTTTGTTGGTCCATCGTTGTTTAAGCAGAAACTAAAATCAGTGATCTCTTGGATAACGACAATTTACTTCATTTAAATATGCAGGGAGAAAGTCAATGATGATGGCACTGTATGATTCACGAGTGTGTGTGTGTGTGTGTGTGTGTGTCTCACAGGCTTGCTCTGGTCAGATGATTCCGACTCTAGAGGAACTGTTTAAGCAGCCAGTCAACTATCATCGGCCCATCATCTTTGCTGACAGTGCAGCGGAGTACGAATCCAACAACACAACATTTTTTCACAAATTAAAGGAAACTTTTGACCAAATTGACATTTTTCGTTGTAGCTTATCAGATATACAACAAGATCAGTTTAGCTCTTAACGGATTCTCATTTTAGTTTTCCCAAACCGTTAAACTGAAGCAAGCCACTTTTGTAGAATTTTTTTCTGAGAAAACAGAAGAGTTGGAACGAGTTTTGTGGCTGTGAAATCACTTTTGCCCTCCCCCCGTCTGCTCCAATCCAGTGCTCGACTTTCTCCTTAATTAGTTTCTTTTTCTCCATCTCCCTTCTCGTTTCCTTCCCCCAACAGCTTGGCCTCACCGGGTAAACAATCCCCCTTTTTAAGATGCCAAACCACTCAGCCCCTTTGTGCTCAGACTTCTGGCCTTCTGATCTGTCTTACACTTGAATTATAAACAGACACAAAACAAAGATACTCAATAAAATGAAGAGGCACCACAAACCGTTAATAATTGCCTATGAAACCTGTTAATGTACAAAACACTATTTTGTTATTTAAAAGCTGCGTCCATCCTGTCTGCATCACCGAGGAGAGCAGCACCCATAGGGTCCGTCTCTTTACGCCCCCTTTTAGGTCGCATTAACAAATTAAGAATATTACGTAATCCATTTTTTACTTTGTTTTTCTTCGTAACAACAAGCTGATAAACACAGAGAAGGGAGTGAAAATGCATCTTTACAATATGACACTCCACACAGAACAGCAAAGGAAACTCTGCTGGGATCTGTTTATCTAGTTCCAACATGAATCAGCTATCTTGTCTTCACAGAAAGCTCTTCTGATCTGTCTCAGGAAGAAGAAAGAGAAGGTTAAACACACAGATGAGCCCCACTTTGAGTCCACAGTGGTGAAACCACAGGGCATGATTGATGACGTTTCTCTTCAGATGCTAGTTAAAAAAGCCAAAGAATCCATCTTCCCCCTGAAGGACGATAAAGAGCAGTATTCAGCTCTAGCCAGGTGAGAAACAAGCAGATATCTTTGTCACAAGTAGACAAAAAGTTGCTCAGAAACTAAATGATGCTGAAAAGCGGAAGCAGAGATACAGCCCAGAGATGCAAAGCAAACACTTCTCCACATGATGGGTTTTCTCTGTGATCGTCAGGGTGGTGAGTGATGCCATGGGCGGTGCGGTGGGAATGGAAAAGCTGCATGAATTCCCATGGGAGCTGCATCTCAGCGAGCTAAAGGTTCTGCTGAAGTCTAATGTTATTCCCATCGGTTCGATCAACAAGGGCTTCTACTGCCACAGAGCTCTGCTGTTCAAGGTATTCCCCCACTTTGATTAGATTAGCCCTTTTCTTAGTAGAAAACTACATTTCAAAACGTTTTCTGTATGTAAAGGTGCATGAAGTAAGAATGACATCTTCTGGTCAAATGTGGGTACTGCAGTCCATGCATCAAAACAAACAAGTCTGCTCTGAGCAACTGTTGCCAGATACCAGTCCCAGCAACAGAAGATTCTAGACAACGAGTGAAGACGAGTCATACACATGAAATAAACAAATTTCACTGTAATATTAAGTTGTTGGTTACTGAAAAAGTAGCTTGAGACATTTTTAGAGTCATTATTGTTTTTAATACACTGCTAGCATTGTCAGCTCATCGTTAGCCTTTAGCCTTCTTTACCCGATGTTAGAGAAAAACAAAAATGTGTTGTGGTTTCTTAAGCCTCTTTTCCACCAGACATAAAATCTTAGTGGAACGGTTGTGAAATGTACTTTGAGACAATTAGCCGCCGTGATCTGTTTCCTTTCCATCTGCAGCCAAGTGTAACGCTTCGGACGCGTCCCAGAAGCGAAGAGACGTTATCATTATGTTTCAAGTCTATTTACGCACTACGCTTCCAAAACATGTAAAACTCTGCAGTTTAAATCGGGTCAGACTGTAAGTCAAACAGGAAATTAGTGTTAAACATCTGTAAACTTTTAAAATAAAAGTCACTACCTAATTTCCTCAAAGCTGATGTAAATGGAACAGAAAATAAACCACAGACGTTTTGGATAAATGCAGCTGTCTTTCTCCTAGCTTGTCATTGTATGGACTTCTGAAATCACTCGTGATGTTGCAATCTCCCCGTGTTTTTGTGACCTCACGGGATCAGCTGTGTTTAACACTTTTGCTCCTGTTTTGTGTCTGAATCGCTCCCTGCTGAAAGGAAACATGCAAATAAAATGCTTCTATTTAATTTGGCCTTTTTAAATGAAGACAAACTGACAACTACCCACCGGCTAAGAAGGAAATCTGTTTCAACTTAACCTTCCTTCTGACAATATTGAGACATTAGACTGCTTTGTGATAATTTCACAGTAAAATTCTTACTTATTGCACCTTTAAAACATAGTTTTCTCTAAACTATCCACTTCTCATCCTGTTTTCTGGATCTTTTCAGTATCTTGCTGACTGCATCGAAATGAGCTGCTCCCTTGTTAGGGGCGAGTACAACCGGGCCTGGAATGAAGTGGTCCTGTTCAGGGAGAATCCCACCAACCGGAGCCCATCCCAGCCGTGCCACTACATAGTAGACCTGATGCACCAGCCTGGTGCCCTGCTGGGAGTTGATACCCTAGCTGCTCTGCAGTATCAGACTATATAGGCTGTTTGAGTTTACTACAGTTTGTGTGTGAGATACATGTTTGAGCTTTAAACCAAAGAATAAGTTATTTGCATGCACAAGCCAAAGGAGGAAAAAGTCTGATTGTTGCATGAAACATTTGAACACATATTTATTATCTGTTGGGTTAGATAGACTAAAAGGTTCTTTAAATTATTTCTCATTGACAATAGTTGGGATTGAACCCAGCTGATGTGTTCTAGTCAAATTTGACCATTTTATGTGAAACTGATTTATTAAATAAACTTCAGCAAACGGACTCATGATTTATTCTAGTCTCGAGGGGCACACGTGTTCTGACGAATTCCCTCCTTGGTTTTCTTTTCTATTCATGACAGATTGCACTTTGCTCCTTTCCCAACAATAAAAAACGGTGACACCTTTGACCTATTTAGGTGGAGGTTTGGTTTTTGCCCAGCGTGGATCCGCTGCAGCATGACGCCTGGGACACACCGGCCGCCGAAGCGCCGCGAAACGGGGACCGCCTTCATTCAGCGCCCTTGTTATCCTATTCTATAGGTCACTTGTGGTGCCGAAGCGCCGCTCTATCGCAAGCCTTATTGGGATTACAATTCGCCCACTTTTGGGCACGTTTGGTTATTTAACGGCATATTAATCCCTATCTTTAAACTTAAAACACAGAAAAAAGCGGAGGAAATCCCTTCTGAATGCAGTATTGCACGCCGTCTTTATGTAGTCTTTCAGAGCGCCATAAAAAATGACATTTTTTCTAGTCATTGAATGCCACATTGAACACCGAACTGCAGGCACTTCTAGCTCGTCCTCAGAACGGTGTAAAAGATGACGTTTTTGACAGCACAAAACACCGTCTTTTACGGCGTTCTATGACTTTCCTGACGGCGTAAAAGACGGCGTTTTGCAGGCCACTCCCCAAAGTTTTCGCAGCCACTTATTTTAAAGTTTGATTTCCCAATCCACGATGAGAAAATACAGACAGTACTAGTTCATCCTAGATGCTATTTCCTGGTTTCCTGCAGATGCTATTTTATGCTAGTCTAGTGAACTAGACCAAATTCTTGCTTTGCAAAGTTTGGTCTAGGACTGCTCCACTGGAACCTCTTCAATCCCCGACAGCATTCTGGCTGGCCAATCACAGCTCTCTAGAGGGGTTCAAACACATAAAGACCTGTGATTGGTCCATAATGGTGGGCCAATCATAGTGCTCTATCTGCTTAGTGAACAAATCACAGAGCTTAATTCGCTTTGTGGGCCAATCAGGGCACTATATGCCTGGTGGGTGGGATGATGCAATAGAGTGAAACAAGATGGCGACAGCTCGTTTGAAACAGCTTTTACATCAATTTTGGACTAAATAATACATTTATTTAGTCCGGCTTGCCAGGCTAATTTTATGCTTAAATTCACCAAAATGACCTCATATATAGTGATTGTTGCATTAGCTCATGTTAAACATGATTTTATTACTGCTGTTTGCATTGATATTAATAAAATGAAGACACTGACACGATCTGTCCCTATTAAATAAACAATAATAAAACACGGACTGATGTGATCAGACTTGTATCAGTGGGATGTATTCACCACTAGGGGGCACCCAGACGTAAGCCAAAAGCCACGGGGGGGGGGGGGGGGGGGGGGGAAGGGGGGGGCAAAGTGTGTTTTTATTTGTTAGGAATCTAAAATTACTTTCATCAAATTTAAAGTTTCTGATTATAAGTAAAAGTAAATAAAAAACGAATAAAATACCTAATGGATTGAACCTGTTATTTACATATCTGATAATTTCAGAAATTCAAGATAAAAGATTGTTTCATTGCACAGGTGTACAACAAAGTTGTCTTTGCGCTCACTAAAGTCAGCTCATAAGGATGTAGTAAAAAATAAGGAAAATTTAAAACCCAGACTGAAAGCCCTTGAGACAGATTCCCTGTGTTGTAACCGTCGACATATAAATATTGGACAATGGGTTTTCATAAACTCCAATAACACGTTTTTGAGGCCAAATGGGAGGTGGCCACCACCGCCATTTTGACCGTGTCACAGGTTCCGTCAAGCCCAGACAATTCCACAAAAGGGAAGAGAGGTGGAGCTGAGGGTGGGGCTGTAAGGCTGGGATCAACTGACGACACCCAGTCAAACTAGCTACAAGCTAACCTGAAGCTAACCCAAAGCTAACGCGGAGGTGGGAGCTAAGCTAACGGAGGTAGCAACCTAGCTACAACCGGAGTTAACTGTGCACAACACCAGAGCTTCTGAGTCAGAGATACGCCGGGCTGACCGCTGGGTAAAACCGGGTGGAACACAGAGGTCTCCCGAAAGCTCCACAAGCCGGCAGCCGCACAGCAGACAAGCGCCGCTGCGATCTGAGATGTGCAGAGCTGCCGCTGGGGAGAACCGGGTGGAAAGGTTTCCATCCCAGAGCTCCACAAGCTGGCAGCCCGCGCAGCAGACAGGAGCCGCGATCAGACAGAGATGCGCCGAGCTGCGGGGAGGGGAGAAACGGGTGGAAAACATCGGTCTCCCAAGAGCTCCACAAGCCGATAGTCGGAACCCAGCTCCACCAACATGTTATATTTCAACCCATTTTCTAAAGTGCAGCATTGTGTTAAATGCACTGGGTATTACCCTATTATATTTAAATTTCATGGTTAAACAGTACATGTTAAGATCTAAGCTCAGCTCGGCAGTGACCTAAAATACATAAATATAATTTTACTTACCGAAAAAAATGAAGTGGAGACTCCTTGGACGCTCTATTAGTGCAATTAATGCCACAGCAAGTCATTTTGTCCAACAATTGCACAAAAAATATCCAAAAAAGAACGCACAAATGCTACAACTAATGGTCTAAGTTGAGAGACTGAAAATGACCGAACAGGTTTCAGGCGAGGCCGAGGCTCAGACTGAGGCCTTTCCCCGGAGCTAGCTCTGTGGTCACGTGGGTCTGAGGCAGCGGTCACATGGGTCAGATGCTCATTAATTATACAGAATTTTAGGCTTTTAATACACTTAAACAGAAGAGTGAGAAAATATTCACCCCCCTCAGAGTTGTTGTGAGTGTAAACTAGATAATTTAAACCAAAAACATGTTTTGGAACCAGGCTGTAAACATGTTTATTTCTGCTGTGAAATTGGTATTTTTAACATGGGAGTCAATGAGGATTTGCTCGCTTCTGACATCAGCCCCTAGCGGATGAGGGTGGAACTGCAAGTTTTAGTACTTCCGGGATTGCTTCAATTTTTGAGCCGCATTGTGGGGGCTTGGTTGTAACTGCCTTCTGTAATTGTGTAAATAACATGTCTGTGTAGCTAAAACAAATGTAACTGTAATTTTTTCAGCCTCTTGCCCAGCACTCTCTTGAAAAAGAGGTTTTTAATCTCAATAGGACCTTCCCAGTTAAATAAAGAATAAATCAACAAGGCTAAAATTGATGTCACACACACACACTCACACACACACACACACACACACACACACACACACACACACACACACACACACCTTTTGCAAACACAGTCAGTTTAAGGTGCACAGATATGAGTATGACAGGAAACTCTGTAATCAGACAATCTAATATAAAAAAACATATTCATCACATATTGTGCTTTGTTTGACGATATAGATATTGTGGTAAACTGGACTGGACTGATGTGCTAACGGCTAGTCTGAGTGCAGCCAGACTAGCTCTTCACTCTGCCCTCATAGCCAGATGACAGGAGTTGTCAGGTGTCCTGCAGTGGTGGTCAGCCAGGCTAATGAAGAGATGCAGAAAGACATCCAGGACAGTGAACAATAATATCAATAATAATGTGTTCTGTTGCTCACCATATATGTTCCTATATAATCTCCACGTGTGCCTGCCTCATGGTGTAGCGTCCATATTTCGCTGAGTGTCCTACAGGAATGCAAGTTATTAGTTAATTCACTTTGTTACCAAAGAGAAAATATTTATGTAAAAGTTATTTACCAGGTGAATCAGCTCACACATCACCACCAAGTGTTATTGGACGAGAATCAGTAGCTCCTCTGTGATGTCATGATGTAATCTAGCTCCAAGCTCACAGCAGCAGCACACTTTGCTATAAAACAAAAATATAGATGATGTTAAAACTCAAAAGGTTGTAATGAAGATTACACAATGAAAAAAAAAATCACTTTTACCACACCTGCAAAGCGTCATGGTAGGTAGCCTGGACCATTTTGTAGCTGCCACAGTCAGTCTGACAGCAGAGTTCTTGGGTTAGTTTAGCCTGAAAACAAATGATACACAACATCACATTGTTGTGGGAGGAGCTTCTAGAGAAGATGAGAAAGACTGGAGAGCAGAGCGGAGACGGAGCAACAGGTTTTTCTGTTAGAATATCAGGAGTTTTTTTTTTTTTTACCTGGAACTGTTCATCGACCTTGCACCTTCAGTCAGATGGAAGCTGGGATCAGAAGTTCTCCACCACACTCCTGGGTCTGTCCAAGGGTGTAGGCATATCTGTGCACCTTAACTGACTGTGTGTGTGTGTGTGTGTGTGTGTGTGTGTGTGTGTGTGTGCGTGCGTGCGTGCGTGTGTGTGTGTGTGTGTGTGTGTGTGTGTGTGTCTGTGCATGCATGATTTCAGTTTTAGCCTTGTTTATTTATTCTTTATTTAACCAGGAAGTTCCCACTGAGATTAAAAACCTCATTTTCATTTGTTTTAGCTACACAGACATATTTACACAATTACAGAAGGCAGTTACAACTCAGGGAATCTGTCTCAAGGGCTCTCGGTCTGGGTTTTAAATTGTTCTTATAGTTTACTACATCCTTATGAGCTGTCTTTAGTGAGCGCAAAGACAACTTTGTTGTACACCTGTGCAATGAAACAATCTTTTATCTTGAATTTCTGAAAATATCAGATATGTAAATAACAGGTTCATTCCATTAAGCATTTTACTCGTTTTTTAATTACTTTTACATATAATCAGAAAATTTAAATATGATGAAAGTCATTTTACATTCCTAACAAATAAAACACACTTTGAAAAATCCTCCTGTGGCTTTTGGCTTACGTCTGGGTGCCCCCTAGTGGTGAATACATCCAACTGATACAAGTCTGATCACATCAGTCCATGTTTTATTATTGTTTATTTAATAGGGACAGATTGTGTCAGTGTCTTCATTTTATTAATATCAATGCAAATAGCAGTAATAAAATCATGTTTAACATGAGCTAATGCAACAATCCCTATATATGAGGTCATTTTGGTGAATTTAAGCCAGTATGTTCTAATGGGAAACAGGCTTCAACACAAATGGTTGTTTTCTGCTTGGTCCTAGAGCTCAACCAGTGTCAATTTAATATAAAGTAATATTGTTTTTGGATGGTAAAAAGTGCAGGGATCAAAACTTGACTTTGGGGAGGGTGGGTGGGGGGTGGGGGTGGGAGACACGTCCCCCCTGTCCCCCCCAAAATTACGTCCATGTGTGCTGTCAAAAATGCCGTCTTTTACGCCGTTCTGAGTACGCGCTAAAAGTGCCTGCAGTTTGGCGTTCAATGACTAGATAAAACGTCGTTTTTTACGGCGCTCTGAAAGACTACATGAAGACGGTGTGCAATATGGCGTTCTGAATTCAAATTCAATTTAAACATACTTTATTAATCCCAGAGGGAAATTGATTCAAGGGATTTTCGCCGCTTTTATCGGCGTTTTAAGTTTAAAGACGGCGATTAAGACACTGTTCAATAACCAAACGTGCTCAAAAGTGGGCGAATTGTGATCAAGGCTTGCGATCAGCTTGCGATAGACGTCTGCTCGCCACCCTCGCGCGGCGTCGGGAGCGCACGACTCTTGCCACCTGACACCGCGGGAACAAACATGTCTCGGTTCGTCGGACGTTTCCTCGTCATTTCTGGCCACGCAGCAGTCAGATCGGCGGTGAAACCGAGGAAGATCATCCGTCCTTTTTCCACATCTAAAGGTAGACCGACCATGTATGTCCCATTGCTGCAGCTGCTCCCCTGGTGCACTTGACTCTGTCTGGATGTTGAGTTCTTATTCAATTTTTTGCCTTTTAATTCGCTTTGTTACATATTTGTCTTAAAATCTCACAGAATTGCAAACAATTCGTTTTTCCCCCCTGTTACTTTAAAGTTTTTTCCACTAATTTACCTCCAGGTGTAATCCTTATTTAGTTTTATGCTCAAACTACTAAAGACGATGCTGTAATGATGAATACTGCCTTAATCATGATTTGTGTTCTGCTCTGCTTTGTGCAGGTCTGCAGTCTCTAACACGTTATGACCAGACCACAGACTGGCAGAAGAAACTGACCCCAGAGCAGTTTGTAGTCACCAGAGAGAAGGGAACTGAGGAGGTGAGCGAATGTAACAGCCTGATCTGCCATGAACCGTCCTTACAGGTGGACTTTGATCAGCTATTTTGTGTCAGTATAGCTACAAGCTTTTAGTGCTGCCAGTAAAGAAATACGATCAAAGTGTCACGTTTAAAAGCACAGAAACGATAAGACAATGAACCCGAGGCCCAGTTCTGTCTGTATATATTTAGCAACACACACCTCTTCTGGGTTTGCATCTGTCTAAACTTTTGTGGGTATTTTCAGCCTTTCAGTGGGATCTACCTGAACCATTTTGAAGTGGGGATGTACCACTGTGTCGGCTGTGACGTTCCACTCTTCAGGTATCCGTTTGGATCCAACCGGCACAAAGATATTACTTAAAAAATAAAGTGTGGCTACAGCTGTACTGAATGGATGTGTGTTGTCTCTTCACATCCCAGTTCAGAGGCTAAGTACGACTCAGGGACAGGGTGGCCGGCGTTCAAAGAGGCTCATGGGACATGGGAGCGAGATGAAAGCCATACCTCTATCATTCGTCGCCCTGACAACAGCCTGGGAAGTGCAGGGACAGAGGTCCTTTGTAAAAATGTGAGTTTTTTTTCCTGCTATACAAAGGATTATTCAGTAAAGTACATTTGTTGTGTCGTCTAGCTAGGTATGGCCATGTAGTACGATGACTCCGACCAAAAGTACCAGTACCTGCACACATTTTGGTGAAGCAGCATTTGGAAATTTCTGCACAAAATTAAATTGAATACTTGAAACTTGAGTTAAAATGTTGTTTAAATATTAAATTCTTCATAATTAAGTGGGAGTCCAACAAGTTGGGATCCCACAAGTGAAGTTATCTGTTGCAATGAGGTCAGATGAACGGGAGAAACAACAAATTTAATGACAAGATTCCTTATGGCCTAAAAACAAGCTGTGTTTCCAATATAAGAGCACTGGGAAGTTTCTGAGACGGGAAAAATACGATGGCTCGGTCCTCTCAGCCAATGTGTCTCCATACAAAATGAGCCCTTTCAGGACTTTGCTAAAACATTGGAAAATTGCGACGGTTCCAGCAATGAACGGACATGAATGACATTAAAAAATTTTATTTTGTCAAAGCACACTGTAATTTAAGCCATCCCAGGAGAGTGGTTTTGTGACGTGAAAAGAGGTGTTCAATGAACAGATAAATAGCTATTTTTTTTTACAGTGCTCTTTAGGAGAACATAAAGCAGTGTAAATTACAGCATGTGGAGGGATTTCTGCTGCATTTGTTCGGCATTTTAAGTTTAAAAACGGTGATTTTAAAGCAGCATCAGTGCTGTCAATTTTCTTTTTCTTCCATTCTGTTTCCCGAGCAATTTTTCCTATTTTACAAACACCGGTTGTTTGTCGATGTCTAATGTCTAATGCCTAATCCGCACAAGTTAACCACAAGTCCCATCCAGCGGCTCTATCGGGACATTTCTGAGTACAAACCCCAGTTGGTGTAGTTGGTTTGTCGTGTTCTGTGTCCCTTTGTTCCCCAGCCCCTCCAGTTCCCACTCCAGGTTCTCCTTTTGTGTTTCATAGCGCCCTCATTTGTCCTTTGTCTGCATCTCATTTATGTGTCTCCTGTGTTCCTTTAGTCTTCTCCAGTCATCCCTCTGCAGTGTTTATAGTTTCAACTTTTCATTTCTATTAGTCTCTTTAATATGTTTTGTCCCACCGGTTTTTGTAGTTCTCCTTCCCTTTAGAATTTTAGCTATGTGGTTACTTTTCTGTTTTTAGGTTCACTCTTAGGTCATGTTAGTTTCTTCCCTGAGTTAGTAATTGTGTTCACCTGGTCCCTCTCCCCACACACCTGCAATTCATCTCCCTCTCATCTTCCCAGTCTCGTTAAGCCCTGTCTTGTCACTCTGTGTTTGTTGGTTCATTGTCTTATGTGGCGACGGTGGCACAGGAGTTAAGCGCTCGCCCCGTAATCGGAAGGTTGCAGGTTCGAGCCCCACTCAGTCTGTCGCTGTCGTTGTGTCCTTGGGCAAGACACTTAACCCACGTTGCCTGCTGGTGGTGGTCGGAGGGACCGGTGGCGCCAGTGCTAGGCAGCCTCGCCTCTGTCAGTGCGCTCCAGGGCAGCTGTGGCTACATTGTAGCTCATCCCCACCAGTGTGTGAATGGGTGAATGACTGATTGTGTTGTAAAGCGCCTTGGGGGGTTCCAGGACTCTAGAAGGCGCTATATCAAATACAGGCCATTTACCATTTATGTCAGCGTTGTTTTGTCCCTCCCTACTAGTCTCTAGGTCTCTGCTCAGTAAGTGAGCTTTTGGTTTTTGTCTGAGTTTAGTTATTAGGTTTTGGCCTCCTTCCCTTTGGATTTTTGGTTATATTCCTAAATAAAGGATTTTACTTTTTCAACCGCTCCCGCCTCGTGCCATCTGGTGTTGTCTGCACCTTGGGTCCTAACCTCCTCCTAACCTGCAACGTGACATGGTTGGTCCCTGAAATGGCACAGAAGGTGGTCCTGTTGAGTCGGGCTGGTGAAATGGAGACGCACACATGATGCAAAGGTCCAGTCAAATTACCCAGGTTACAATATTGGAATTGGGCCGAATGAGTTCTTCAGCACTCGGTGTTAAGGGATGTGGAAGAATGTGTGAAGCACAGGACCTAACGGATTTTGTGTAAACTGATATGTGATAGGTAAAAATTCTAATATTTATTCTAGTATTTTAGTTATTTCAATATTATTTCAACATTAATAAAATGCAGTGACTGGAGATGACTTATTTTTCAGTGTGTCAGCAAAAATGCAAGAAATCAGTTTTAAAATCCTATTTTAATTTAGTACATTTGTAAACAATAATGACATCATTAAAAAAACATTGTGTTGTGTGATTTATTAAGGAAAGCCGTGGTCTAAATTTCTTCTGCTGTTGTGTATTTGTCACACAGTGTGATGCCCACCTGGGTCACGTGTTTGATGACGGCCCAGACCCAATGGGCCAGCGCTTCTGCATCAACAGTGCGGCACTCAAATTTAAACCAAGAGAAAACAACAAAGTCGACGAGGATGAGCGGAAGTGATGGACTTAAATGATTGGTTTTACTGGATCCTTCATTCTGCATTCATGATCTGAACATGTTTGTTAAATGATTTTGACAGTAACGTGTCCCTAAATGGTCTCAGAAAACACTGGAAGCTAATAACAGTAGAGACAGGTTTAGTTAAGTTGAACCACACACAGATCCAACTCTTCATGTTTTTGGTGTTTTTACTAATATTTGTTGAGTATGACTGTATAATGTCATTAGAAAGAATGCGTCTTGCTGGGATCTGCTCATTGAGCCATTATTTTCATAAAAAGTTCTCAGTCACGTTTCGTGTCTTTTTTTGCTTTAAATATTATAACCTTGTAGACTTTTCTTTGCAAGAAAATCCAGATAGCTTAAGATCAAGTTCTGCTTTAACTTTCAATGTATTGTGGGCTGGGGCGCCATCCCGTATATGTGAAAATATAGTCTGGCCACAACCCACACAGAGAGAGATCGGTCGTGAGGCGGATTCTACTGTTGTCTTTCAAATTTTTTGGCACACAATTGGACAGCGCTTGAACCAATCAGAGATAAACAATGTCAGGTATTCATAGCAACAGTTATTGGTCAACAGGGCAGAGAAAAACAACAAAGATGTTGGCAGCCCAGGAACAACACTTATATATATATATATATATATATATATATATATATATATATATATATATATATATATGTATATACATGTATATACATATATATATATATATATATACATGTATATACATATATATATATATATATATATATATATATATATATATATATATATACATGTATATATATATATATATATATATATATATATATATACATGTATATACATATATATATATATGTATATTATACACACACACACACACACATATGGCTGAACGAAATGACCCGAGCTGTCAGACGCGACTGCCGTCGAGCTGAACGCAAATGGAAAAAGGACAAACTACAGGTGTCATTTCAGATGCTGAAGGACTGTTGGCGTCAATATCAAAGAACTGTGAAAGAGGCCAAAAGAAAACACTTTTCGGACATTATTTTGTCTAACTGCCACAACCCGCGTGTGTTATTCAAAACTATTAACTCTGTTCTTAGTGCACCATATGCTGACTCTATTGAGCCCTCATTAGAAGCATGTGAAAATTTGTTACTCTTCTTTATTGAGAAGGTCTCCTCCACAAGGGCTCAAATCTGTCCTTGTGCTCATGACCCCTCAGTCGTTGTTTCCTGCTCTGCTGTCTTTGACAGGTTTGAGCCTGTGACTCTGTCATCTCTACAGGAGACTGTTGGTCATCTTAAGCCTGCAGGGTCTCCAAATTATGCTGTTCCTCCTCGACTTTTAAAAGAGGTGATACCTACAGTTGGTCCTCTGGTTCTTGAGCTGGTAAACCATAGTCTGAGGTCAGGCGTTGTCCCTAAAGATTTTAAACATGCAGTAGTCAAACCCCTGATTAAAAAACCTGCTCTTGATCCGCAGGATCTTGCGAATTACAGGCCTATCTCCAAACTACCGTTTCTTTCTAAAATTCTTGAAAAGGTAGTTCATAGCCAAATATTGGCCTTCCTGGAAAAGCAAAATGTATTAGAGGTTTTCCAATCTGGTTTTAAACCCTTTCACAGCACTGAATCAGCCCTTTTAAAAGTTTTTAATGACATATACTTAGCTACTGATGCTGGGGACTGTGTTGTTCTTGTGCTTTTAGATTTGACAGCTGCTTTTGATACTGTGGATCATGCTGTTTTATTCTCTCGTTTAGAGCACTGGGTGGGCATTAGCGGCACAGCTCTGGAGTGGTTCAGGTCCTATTTGGCGGGGCGAACTTTTTGTGTCAGTCTCGGTGACTATGTGTCGTCCTCCGCTCCGCTCTTGTGTGGTGTCCCGCAGGGCTCAGTTCTAGGCCCCCTCCTCTTCTCTTTGTATCTTCTTCCTCTCGGTTCTATATTGAGAAAGCATGGCATTGCCTTCCACTTGTATGCTGACGACTGTCAGATCTATGTCCCTCTAAAGAAAAAAGGCAGAAACCTCATACAGCCATTACTACAGTGTCTTGACGACATAAAGGCTTGGATGTCTGTGAATTTTTAAAAATTCAATGATAAAAAGACTGAGGTGATGATTTTTGGTAGTCCTACTGAGACACCCAATGTGTTTGTAGATTCCTTGGCCCAGTTTGTTAAACCAACTGTCACCAACTTGGGGGTCAAAGTGGACTGTGATCTGAAGTTTGAACATCAGATTAAGGCGGTGGTAAAATCTGGCTTCTTTCACCTCAGGCAGCTGGCAAAAATAAAGCCAATTCTTTCACGGCAGCACTTTGAGACAGTGATCCACGCCTTTGTAACCACTCGGCTGGATTACTGTAACGCACTCTACATTGGGGTCAGTGCATCATGTATTAGTCAGCTACAGAGAGTGCAAAATGCCGCAGCTCGTCTTTTAACTGGCACTCGAAAGTTTGAGCACATTTCCCCTGTTTTAGCTTCACTTCACTGGCTGCCCATTTCTTTTAGGATTCATTTTAAAATTCTTTTATTTGCTTTTAAAGGTCTTCATGGCCTTGCCCCCTCTTATCTCTCTGATCTGATACAGCCTTACACTCCCTCCCGCTCTCTCAGGTCTGCTGATCAGCTGCTCCTGATTGTACCCAGGACTGAGCGTAAATTTAGAGGAGATCGTGCTTTTGCTGTTGCAGCCCCAAAACTGTGGAACGAACTTCCTTTAGAGATAAGACAGGCCAGTTCCTTATCTGCTTTTAAGGCACTCCTGAAAACACACCTCTTTACCCTGGCTTTTAATACCTTGTGAGATGTTGGTTTCTAATTTTTATTTTATTTTAGCTGTTTTAGGTGATTCAAATGCGGTTTTATCAAGTTTTATCAAGTTTTTATTTTTAATATAGGGCTAGTTTAATTTTATGTATCATGTGTTTTATTTATCTTTGCTGTTTTCTTTCTAGTCAATTGTTTTAATGTACTTTCTGTACAGCACTTTGTTCCTGTGCTGGGTCTTGTAAAGTGCTTTATAAATAAACTGGATTGGATTGGATTGGATTGGATATATATATATATATATATATATATATATATATATATATATATATATATATATGTGTGTGTGTGTGCAGGGGCGGCGTTAGGCCCGGCTACTTGGGCTCAAGCCCCGGATGTTTTATGAAAAGCCCCGGATCTAAATCGTGGAAGTAACATGCAGTACCAAAGTCCAACAGAGAGGGAGCAGCTGGCAGTAGTTTGTATACAGCCTGCCTGAGCCTCCACCACTGCAGAAGAAGCCCTTCAGCAGCTGGCTTCTTCTGCAGTCTGCCTGAAACGCATGAGTGAAGATGGACATAAGGACGTTTTTTAGACCAAAAGTACGGCGACAGAACCCCAGCTTTGATGAGACTGGTGTTGACTCAGGTTTGTGAGTCTTATTTGAAAATATTTGTTGTGCTGCTGGTTTGCCTAAAGTTAGCTTACTATCAGGTAAAGTTGTTGGAGAAAGAAAGGGAATATTTACTATCATCTCACACTAAATACTAACAGGAACAATACTCTGCCATGAATATGCTTAATATGTAGCTTCAGATTAAAAATGATGTGGTACAAGACAAATATGATGTTGACTAGTGCGTGTCACGTGTGTGTGCGTGTGTTAAGCCCCGGATGTTCTTCAGTCCTTAATCCACCCCTGTGTGTGTGTGTGTGTGTGTGTGTGTGTGTGTGTGTGTGTGTGTGTATGATCCGCATCGTTTCTTTACAAACAGAGGGCTGTGACTGGCCTGGGCTAAACTTAACCAAGCCAATGGTGGAACAGCTAATATTACAGTAGAGCGTAACTATATTAACCTGCAGAACTAAATCTTTTTCTATTGCTTTGGTTTGTCTAGGTTTCTAGGCAAATTTTATTGTATTCTCATCTTGAAATCTTGATTCCTCACATCTTGCCTGGTCATTACTCTTTCACCTAAAGAAGTAATCCAAATGTGGAAAGTTTATGAACAGTGTTGTAGATCGCCTCTTTAATGACCTTTAATGACCTCTGTTTATCAAAATTGAGATGAATTCCGACCGGACTGGATAGGTGAGGGATCAGACTAGCCATTAGCTTGTCAATCCAACCAGAACTAATATATTTTTTCAATCTAAAAACAAAATTATTGTTTATGACCTCTACACAGAAATGTATTGCAGAGCAATTCTGTACTACACAAACAGATGGGAAGCTTTTACTGCCCCCTGTTGTACAGAAATGGAACACAGCCCTTCAGAAGGGCCCCATCTTTACCAATGAACCATATTAATGTTTAACACAGTCTCTCTCCTGTCCTCTGCATTTCATATGGGACTGTGCAGATTGAGTAAAGCAGATACTACACAGCAGCCAGCAAAAACATTCAGAGGTGGAGACTCTGAAAAGTGAATTTCACGAAAAAGATCTGAACCTGAAGGAAGTAGAGTTATCTAGCTTAAAGACAAGACTCTTCAGTCAGGATGATGGGAGTGTGTCGATGCGTGCTTGTAGTGTTGGCGTTGCTGAGTCTCTGGGTTCCAGCTGAGGCTATAGGAGGGGCCAGAAGTCGACCAAAACCTCAAAGGCGACCTCCGACGAAGCCAAAGGATAACCCGTTGGACTCGACTCCACCTCCTCAGAATATAGACATACATCGGGTAAGAGACTGGGGAAGGAAAAAGCTGTTTCTGGAACGTTTCTGGAGATCAGAACGTTTGATTTGTTTGACAATGCTCTCATTGCGCCTAGAATTAAAAATCGTGTTGCTAAATGAAGTGTGGTGCACACATTCCATAAAAGTGGATTGTTTCAGATCTGTCCAGTGGGTTACTGCCCAAAAACCATAACATCAAGGACATTCAAAATATTCGTCCCCCTTTCTGTCCAACATGCAGAGATGTGTAGCGGACCAAAAACCAACAGATTTCTCCAGATTTGTCCAAACCCCACGAATAAACTCCATCAGCATAAATTAACTCATTTGTGAGTTTATTAGGACAAAAGTGAACACATTCAGCTTGTTTATGATGAAGGAGCTCATTTTGATTGAATTAGACAACGAACTTTGTCCTGCATGCTGATTTCATCTAGACCACTGCAAACAGATCTGTGTGCTGTTGTCTGACCTTTGCACTCTGATACAGATTGTGTTTTTACCTATTTTATACCTCAAATTTAAAAACAAGTGTAGAAAGTGTAAAATTTAACAACAAATTACTTAAAAATCTTCAATAAGAGACAATTATTGTTCACATTTGAAAACACCTGACCTAAAAGTGTTCAGCTAAAAGTTACTTGGAAAGCTAGTTTTCCTTTTTTCCTGGTTGTTACCCATACCGGGTCACTATCAGCCTTAAATCAGCGAGGGGGATTTTGTGTTCGTGAAACTGTGTCTTTTGAGTTGAGGCCACATGGAGGCAATGTAAAATACAGCATCAGAAACAGATCAGTGCCACCAGAAAGAATTATATGAGAATTCTCTGTTGCAGATGACAGGAACGTGGTACCTCCTTAACGCTGCTTCAAAGTGCTCCTACCTGATCACACGAGGAACCAGTGTGGAGCCAACTGTCATAACCCTCACAGGTCCCTCTGACTCTGACCAAACCCTGTCTGTTAGTACAAAAACCCGACAGTAAGTCCTGTTTTCGTTTTACCTCCAAAACAAGAAGAACAGTAACACCCATCAGCTTTCCCCTTGTGCCACTTCGAGATCTTGAGTTCATCTGACTTGGCTTTGGAGTGGTGATAATAATACAAGTCATTTCTTAAATTTTCTCCTTTTTCCAGTAATCATCAGTGCTGGGAGATTTTACAGGTCTATCATCTAACCTCAACTCCGGGAAAGCTGACACTTAAAGGTCAGCTCTTTTTGTTTAGCATTTGGCTGAGCATGCAGGTTTGTAGCCTAGTGAACTAGACCAAATTCGTGCTTTGCAAAGTTTGGTCTAGGAACGCTCCATTGGAACCTCTGCAGCTCCTACCAGGACTCTGGCTAACCAATCACAGCTCTCTAGAGGGGTTTCAAACACATAAAGAGCTGTGATTGGTCCATAATGGTGGACCAATCATAGTGCTCTATCTGCTTAGTGAACAAATCACAGAGCTTCATCCGCTTTGTGGGCCAATCAGGGCACTCTATATGCCTGGTGGGTGGGATGACGCAACAGAGTGAAACAAGAGTATGTCACATTCATTGTCCAGTGGAATGCGATCATTTGAAAGACAACGGTAGAACCCGCCCCACAACCGAGAGCCGTCAATGGAGCGTTGCCAGACTAAATAATACATTTATTTAGTCTGGCTTGCCAGGCTAGCAGGTTTGTCCACTCAGCTCTTTGTTATTCCCAACAGGAGCTCGTCCTGAGCTCAACACCGACATCGTGATTGGAGAAACGGACTACACCGGCTATGCAGTCCTGTACTACCAGAAACAGGGCAGAATCACAGCAAAGCTCTACAGTAGGTTCATTAGCTGCACGTTTCCAGTGACAACGACATACCACACCTATAAATGTTGCTATGATGGCTTGCAGGCAGGTCCGTGGACAACCTATCGGAACCAGTCCTGGCCAAATTTGAACAGCTTGCTGAGAAACACAGTTTGGGGCTGGCCTACCTATTCCCTTTCCCCACGTACAGTAAGAGCATGAAAAGAGACACTAAATATACATCATGTTTCACTTTAAGGTAATATTATATTATTAATTGTCCCCATCTCTATAGGTCACTGTGGCAATGTGGACCAGGACCATATAATCAGTAAGTTGCAATAATGATTATGCAAAATAACACCTAAAATCCAAACACAAGATGCATCCTTGTTCAAATGTGATGCCTTCACTGGGATTCCTGCTCAACATGAGCCTTTTTATATGTTTTCAAAGACAGTCCAGCTTTCTGATCCAGCAATGATCAGTACGTTTAGACCCGATTCCACTATCGGACTCTCCAGGTATTTTTACCGGATGTTTGTGGCATGCACACGTCTCCATTTTACTGAGCTGGCCCAACAGGACCACTTTCCAGGCCATTTCAGGGACTAACTGAGGACCTGAACTACTGGGGTTTGTTGCTGGGTGGGACTTGTGGTTAACTTGTGCTGATTGGTTGGTTGGAACGCAGTAGGAAGTGACATCGGCAGACGTGGTCAAACAACCGACATTCGTTATATTGGAAGAGTTGCTGGTGAAGCAGAATGAAAGGAAAAGAAAAGAAGCAGTTTTAAAACTGCTGTTTCTAACCGCCCAATGCTGAAAAATGCGTTAGAAATCCCCCAAAGCACCGTCATTTGTAATGGAAAAAATGATTCCTTTTCTGGTCATTTTAATGTCACACAGCCAGTCTCCCCGTCCCCTGAATGGATTAAATCACGGCGCACTTAGTCACTCGCTGGTGAAGTAGTGGTGACACACTGACATCTTAGCAAAGTCCGAAAAGTATGGGGCCAATTATGTTAGGACACACAACGGCTCAAAGGACAGAGCCATTTTACCCCCCCCCCCCACCCCCGCTGCCCTTCCAGAAATTTCCACTATCTTGCACAACTTGTTTAATATAAAACTTAAAAAGAGTATTTTTTTTAAATATTATCATCAGCATTTTAGAAAACAAAATGAAAATTTTCCTAAAGGCTTTTGGAGTTGTAGAAGAAAAGGCTCAGAATGTTTTTGTGTCAAGACAAATTATTTTCATTCAATTTCGGGATTTTTCTAGTTAATGCCAAAGAGGATCGCTGTTGTTTACCCCAAAATCAAATTCTTTTTTTCAAAGTTTGGTACTTTTTCCATCAAAATTGTGTAAAAAAAACCTTTTTGGTTTTTTTTTTTACAAAATTTCTGCTCAGAGCAGTGCCTCACCACTTCAACATCTGCAAAAAAACAACAGGATTATTTAGAATGTTTTGAATAACCTTCTATGAAGCTCAGGAGCAATGATTTAATCATTCCCTGGAACAGGCCCTGGTCTGACATTCTCTGTTCTGATAACTTCTAATGACGTAAGAAAAAACGGAAAAACCTTTACCAAGAAAGACTTTGTCATCACTTCATGAACTCTGCTCGGTCAGAAGCAGCAAATAATATTTTCACTGCAGGAGCATGCTGCTAATTGTTGGCAAAATTCCCGATAACCCAGAATTAATTGGTAAAACCTTGATATTTGCACTAAGAAGCAAACTAAAGAGTAAAAAGATCAGATTGATTAAACGTGCCGTTGATATTCTTGCGCTATTGATGATTGATGATGATATTGTGATTTCTCTAGCAGCCTTGTGTGTGTACCGCTCAACTCATGAAACAAAAAAAAATCTGCTTATTCAACATGTTATCCAACGTTCACAGCACGTGGAGAACATCTGCACGTCTTCTACGTGATTTCATGTCACTTTTTGTTTCACAGACTGTGTTCCCACTTGCTGAAGAGGAGGAGCGCTCCCCAGCCAGTCGACGGAGCTGACTGAACCTCCGCCTTAAAACAGGAACTTACTAGGATCAAGCTAAAAATAAAAATACCATGGAAAAAAAATTAATTTACTGTCAGATACTTTGGGTTTCGTAGTTTGACTTTGTGCTTCTGGCATGCAAATAGGCGTTAAAAACACGGCTTGATGTTGGAGCTGGAGATAATAAAGGCCAGGTTTGGATTTGGTTGTGAAACGAGGTTCCAAGTATGCCCACTCCAGTGTGCTGCTCCTCGTTCCACCCGGCACACATTTGGTAATTTATATGTGTGTGTGAGTGTGTGTGTTATGCAACCAGCTGATTGCAAGTCAGTTCCTGCCTGCTCTACTTACAAAAGCAACTCTGATTCGGCGAACATCTGCACAAAGCTCACATAATTTGTTAAATTCCGTTTAAATCCATGAAACAAAAACCACCTAGTCCCCGTTACACATTTTCCTCATACTTTCAAAACTTTTATGAAATTATAAGCATTCTAAAATCATTTTATGCAGAATTTTCTATTGGTTCTTTGTTCGCAGCTCGTTTTTGGCTATGGGGAGACATTCTGCTTTTACCTAGCAGATGTTCTGCTTAGTTTAGTCATTCCTGAGCTGTAAAAAATAAAAGCTCAATTCTTGATATTTTTTTCATCCACATGTGCCAGTTGTGTAACTGCAGTAATTTGCATTCCTTTGGAAGTTTTTGTAATGTCCAAGTCAGTACCAGGAGCAGCAACAGCAGCAGCAGGGGGTGGAGACAGGAGGAGGGAGGAGGATGCTGCAGAAGCATATAAGGCAACCAACGGACTGCAAATCCTCCACACTCCTGATCTCTCTGTGTGAAAGAAGTGCTGAAGCTGAGAAGCAATGAGGACCACGGTGCTGATCGTGCTGACCTGTGTGCTGTCTGTGTGTGCAGCTGTCACACCTGTGCAGGACTTCAGCCTGGAGAAGGTGAGATTTGTTCCGCAGCTACGCAATAAGTCAAACGTTATGCTAATGCACGTACTTTTTTGGATTGCAGGAACCATTCTGTTGATTAAGCTCTTTGTGTTTACCTTTAGATTGCAGGCAAGTGGTACTTGGTTGGCTTTGCTACCAACGCTGAGTGGTTTGTGACTCAAAAGGATTCCATGAAGGTTGGAACTGTCATGTTCGTCCCAACTGAGCAAGGAGATCTGCACTTGTCTTACGCCACCCTGAAGTAAGTGATGAGTCTGAAACAAAGCAGCATTCAGATTTAAGAGTCACAAACACAATTTTTCTCGTGCTGTACAGCGCTGATGGGACTTGTTGGAGAATGGCTCACCTGGCCAATAAGACAGAAACTCCTGGACGCTTCGTCTTCCACAGCAAGAGTGAGTGGCCACACACACACACACACACACACACACACACACACACACACACACACACACACACACACCCTAGAACCACACTGGTTTACTCACAAACCGCTCCTTTCCCCCCTTAGCGTGGAACAATGACAATGACATGAGCATCGTTGATGTTGTGTACGACAACTACGCTCTGTCCCACACCATCAAGACACAGGAGGGAGTGTCTGACGTCCTCGTCAAGCTGTACAGTAAGTTGTGTCCACCAAATCTGAATGAGAAAAAACGGATTGAGAATTTAAAGTAACACTTTTGCCTCCCCTCACACTTGTAAACAAGCCTGCTGTAGCTAGAGCTAACACTAACATGAGCCAAAAATACTAAATAAGCCACAAAGTAAGAAGATCTACACCGTTGGACAAAAAATATTACTTACAAGTCCAGAAGCAACAAAGCCAGGTCACCATTAGTCCGTGATTTCGTAGCCTCCTTTAGCTTCTTCAACCTAGTGTAGGTCTCACTTTTTGCTTTGCCTCCAAAGACATTACTCCCTACCTTTTGCTTCCAGGTTCTGTCACGATGCAAACGTAAAAAGCTCACTTCTTCTTCTTGTGCTTTTTATTGATGATCGGCAAACTGAAAAAAGCTTACTGCTAAAGCTGTGAAGTAGGTAGAGACCTCCCACTAGTGTTCCTACCAGAACAAAAACTGTTAAGTGCAGTTTCTGGTCAGCAGAGGGCAGCAGAGTTCTGTCCAATATAAAGTTGCTCAAGTTTATGACTTAAAGAACCACTGAAACCAGTTTGAAAGCAATAGCTTAAAGAGCTTTGTGCTTGCAGGCCGAACCCCTGAGACCACCGCTGACCTGCAGCAGAAGTTCATTCAGTATTCCCAGACCGCCGGCATCCAGCCTGAAAACATCATCGTCCTCCCAAAGAATGGTACGTCATCAGCATTCACACTCTTCTTTTAACCAGAATCAGTGCTTTAGTCAATTTTACTGGTGTTTTCTTTTCACAGCGGAGTGCCCTGAGATCGAAGCAACCCCCGCTCCCTAAACCACCCTGTCATTCATCTGTTCATCAGCGTGGAGAAACCTCTCCACTCCTTGTTGTGACATCTGCTGCAGCACAGGACCAGGACAATGAATGTCAAGCATTTAACTCTAACCCACACCAAAGACTAGATGATCCTAGTTCAGCTGAGAGTATTACCAGTGGCATCAGAGCAGCACAATAAAAAGCATTTTGTTTGATTTTTATGTAACAATTTTTGTCTTTTAATGAGTGAACTCTATACCAAGTAAATGATTAAAACAACACATCCGTGTTCAGAGTCTTTTGTAGTTAAATCACATCTCTGGAAGGTTTGGTCTGCCACTTTTGAACTAAAAAACAACAAATGATGCACAACAACTACCAGCAGAATCACTTTGAAACAAAACAGAACATATATGGTAGGATGTCTCAGATCATTAAAATAAAACCATACCACAGTTTATTTATATAGCACATTTAAAACGCAGCTGCCCAAAGTGCTGCACAGGCTAACCCAAAACACAACCAATCTAATCAACTAAAACAGAAGATAAAAATACCGATCAAAAGCAGATAAAACATGAGGAATATCATCGAAGTGGGTCTTTAAAAGGGATTTAAAAACCGCCAATGATGGAGCCTGCCAAACTATAATGGGTAACGAGTTCCACGGCTTTGGGGCAGCGTGTACAAATGCTGGTTCACCCTGTGATTTGTATCGCATCTGGGGCGTGCAAAGCAGCAGGTCAGTTGACCTCAACGTGTGCGTGGGTACATAGGGAGTGAGCAGGTCAGAGAGATAGGCAGGTGCCAGGTCGTCGAGTGCTTTAAATACAAAAGTCAATAATTAAACTTTACTCGGAAAATGACAGGGAACCAGTGAAGATGTGCCAGGTAAGGAAAGGGGTAATGTGGCTATGTCGGTGCGTATTTGTCAAGAACCTGGCAGCAGCGTTCTGGACGACCTGCAGCCGGTTCAGGGCAGAGACCGGAGCACCAGCTAAGAGGGCGTTTGCATAATCCAGGTGAGAGGTAATGAACAAACAGACAAAAGGTGACTAATTACTAAGTAAAATCTTACTTTGGTGTGTTTTAATTTAAATTTTCTGTCTTTGTACTTATTTTCAATGTTCAATTTAAAAGTAAACATGTAAATAACTTTTATTTTTCTAAAGGCCACCAAATTAAAGATCTGTAATTTTAATAAAACTATCATCTTTAAGTATTTTATTTAAAGAATAACCAGAGGTGGAAAGAATACTAAAATTTCCTACTTAAGTACGAGTACCAATACATTGATAATTTTTTACTCAAGTACGAGTAAAAGTACTTGCCTAAATTTTTACTCAAGTAAAAGTAGAAAGTATCGTAAATAAAATGTACTCAAGGTAAAAGTTACTTCGTTACATTTTTGTCAGCATAAGGACGACACACACACACACACACACACACACACACACACACACACACACACACACACACACACACACACACACACACACACACACACACAGTTTGATGGGGGGATTTCTATCCAATCAGTGAGAACAGGAATGTGCACAATGATCGGACGAGCTTTTCTAGGGTTGTAGGTTTCACTTGTGATTAAAATTATTCTTTATGTTGAGAAAAAACACACTTTTTTAGATGTCATCAGGATGTGAGGTATCTCAATGTTTTCATGACAAAAGTAACATGAGACTGTGCTCTAACATGTCACATAACATAACAAGCTAAATGAAATTCAAAGATTTCAAATGGACCGTAAGACAGCTGCTAACGATGGCCCTGCCCTACTTTACCTCTACATTACAGTTCCTTTATCCGTGTCCATCCTAGAGCTCCTCTCTGACATTTAAAGTTAGCAGAGTTCATCCTTGGTAGTGGGTTCACTCACTCATTTAACCCTTCACCACTGAAATGAGTTTGTTCATTCCAATCCTAAATAATCCTCCAATCATCCAACTGGAATCATTAAGGGTCCCGTAACGTCCATCCTGTCAGAACAGGCCTTGGGAGCCCAGGTGTTACTAGAACTAACGATGTCTCTCACCAGCGTGAGCCTCCAAACTGTGAAGGTTGGTCTCCAAACATGAACTTTAACTTCATGCCTTTATGTCCTCTTGTAGCACTTTATCATGTTTTAAAAGGCTTGTATCATGCTATGTTACACCTCCCAGACCAAAGATAGGTTCAATATAAGGTAAAACATTATCGTAGACACTATTGAGACGTCATTATTTAAATAGAAGTTATTTTTGTTCGCCATAACTTCAACCAAGAAATAAGATTTATGGATTTGATGAAACCATGCTGTCTCATGCAGTCCTATATGTGTAACACACACACACACACACACACACACACACACACACACACACACACACACACACACACACACACACACACACACACACACACACACACACACACACACACACACAGCAGCAGCATGTTAGAATCATTTGAATGACTAATTTAACTACACTGAACTGCTTTTATACTTTAATCTCTTATTCTGGAGTAAAATAAAGAAACAAGCTAAATCATCACATATCTGTGGCATCAAGAAGCAACTTCTGAGTTCAAACACAGGGATGGAGCACAATGTTTACACTTGAACAGTTTTAACTCACAGAGGCATGCAGGTCTTCTGTTTTATGAGCAAAGCGCTGAGAATCCGCTTGTTATGAGCGCTAAACGTTATTTTGACGCTGCCGTGCGGAGCGGTAGGGAAACACATCTCAGACACGGAACCGAGTCTGGTTACCGAACCGAGCTGAATTCTGATGACGTCCCACCGGTGCGCGAAGGTGCGGGTTCCAACCCCACAGGAGAGGAGGTAAACAGCGAGTGGATCACAAGGACAGAACTGATGTTTTTGAGCTAAACTGCGGTAAAAATTGCTGTTCTCATTATCAAGTGTACCCCCCCCCCTGTTTAGACGTGGCGCTCGTGCAGGTGTCTCTTTCTGCTCCGACACATGCAATATTTTTAATTAATTAAGTCTACAATTTATTTTTACTCAGTAACGGATATGATTTCAAATGTAGCGACTTACAATTATTTTTTATAAAATACTCAAGTAAAACTAAAAGTACAGATTTTCAAAACGACTAAAAAAGTATAAATGCACAAAAAACTTCTCAATTAGAATAACGTGAGTAAATATAATTCGTTACTTTCCACCTCTGACCTTGGGCATAACAATTTTGTTGACCACAGAGATTTGTGCATTTACATAATAAGACTGTTCCTGTAGCTGCTGTAGGGTGGCTGAAAGAAGCTGACGCTGACGCTGACGCTGGCTAGTCCTGATACTGCATGCACGCAAGTGACGCTCTAGAACGTGGTTACGTTGCAGCTTTGATTACATCGCTTTGTGACGTCATCACAGACTACACCACACTCAGCTACCATTCCGAGACGTAGTGACTTGCTCTCAGCAGAGAATTCGTTCTCCTGTCTTCAACACTTTGTTTCTTTGTAGCGTTTTACCAAGTGTGTTTTACAGTCAGTATTATTGCTGCGTTTCTATAAACCATGAATCCAATGGCACAACAGAAAACCACGGCGACTGCCCAACAGGCTTCCATGGACCAAGTTACACTTCTGAACGAAGTCCACAGGCTGAATGCTCTTTTAAACACCGAGAGAGCTAAATGGTCTCACGAAAACCAAAGAGCTTCTCAACTGGAGCAAGAGCTCGACCAAACTAAGGCGAATTTGGAAAGACAAAAGTGTCTTAAAGAACTGTACATCAATAAGGGCAAAGAGACCAAGAGAGAGCTGGAACGACTGCAAAAATACAGCAATGCAGAGACTCTCAGCGCAACCAAAATCGCTTCTCAGGTGCAAAGCACCATTAAAAGACACAAGAAAAAGGCTCTTCAGCAGGATTACGAAGAGTTAAAGGTTTCTCACATTACCAACCAAGAGAAGCTTTTATCTGAGCTTCAGATGGAGAAGGAGAAAAGCCAGAGTCTACAGGAAGAACTTAACAAGCTTAAAAGCCAGATTCAGGACATGAGCCTGAAATATGAACGAGATTTGTCTGCAAGTCAAAAGACTGCGTCTTCTCAGCAAGAAAAGGCAAGCAGAGAAATCCAGGTCCTCACAGAGAAAATGGAGCAGAAACAGCAACTTATTTTCCAGCTGGGAAACGAGAAAGAGGAACTCTATCAGACTTTCTCAGACCTGCAAAAAAGTTCTCAGCAGAAGGAAGAGCAACTCCTTGCAGATCTAGAGAAGATTCAGGCGTCTTACCAGGAGCTCAAAAATATCTCCGAGTGTAAGGTTGTTGAGTTAAAACAACAAGCAGAAGCTTTAGAGAAGTCTCTTCACCAGGAGAGAGCTGCTCATTATCAAACATGGCTTAAAGCGGAGGCAGAAATTTACAGTTTAAGAGATGAAAACAGTGCTTTTCATCAGGAAATCGCTTTTATTACAAAAACGTCCTCCGACAAAGAGGAATGTTTGAAAGCTGATGTTAAACAAATAGAAACTCAGCTCCAAAATCAGGTCCAACTGAACCACGATCTCATCGCCGAGCTGACAGACAGGGATGGATTTGGACCTCCTAAAAGAAAGCTTGCTCGCCGAGCGTTACCTCCAAACAGCCCAGATGCAGAATCCACTGCAACAATTTCTGAAAACACGGAGACAAAACAAAAATCTTCCGTCTGGAAAAGAATGAGACATTTTCTGGGACTGAGAAAACCCCAGAGGTGGAAAAAGAAGGACTAATCCAACAATCCACTGGCCTTCAAATCTCCTACCCCAAATCTAACGAAACCCAGAAAATAAGCTAGGAAAAAAGCGGGGTTGCATGGTGGAACAGTGGATAGCACTGTTCCTTGGCTGGAAAAGGTTACAGGTTCAAATCTGAACTGAATCCTTCTTGCTTGGAGTTAGCATGTTCTCCCCATGCATACGTGGGTTTACTCCCGGTGCTCGGGTTCCCCCCACACACCAAAAACATGAACATTAGGTTCATTGGAGACTAGAAATTGTCCCTAGTTAGTTATTAGTTATGTGTCCCTATAATAGACTGGAGACGGGCCTAGGGTGTCCCCAGCCTATCGTCTGATTCCTGCTGAAACCTTTGACCCTCTATGGGGAAAAGAGATTGACAAGCTAATGGCTAGTACAAGCATAGCTAAACCCTAAAAGTACTACTGGTATCCTAAAATATCTCTACTGGCAAAGATTTGCTGTGTTTCATGTAAACACAGCTTTCTAAGTGTTGCTGCACAAGAAAACAGGCTCACTCTGGGTTGACTCCAGCTGGGTTTGGAGAGTGAGGAAACCCACCCAATATGGCGGCTATGCTGTGACGTTCTCCAGCACCCGATGGGGCGACTACATCAGGGCAATTCTGGGAGAGACAGACCGAATCCGGTGATCTCCTTAACTGTGAATGTTTGAAATGTAGTAATTGATCTAGATTGTAGATCTTTAGTTTGTCATTTGTAGTTTAGTTTGTTTATAGTTAGTGAGCTGTGGGCCATTTTGTATTTAAATTTTTAAATTTTTTGCTTTAATTAACAGTTTTCATATTTAAATTTAGGTTAGTGTTTTTACACTCCCTCATATATAAGATAAACTCATATAAACTTGTATACGTAAACCTTTTGTAAAATAATACATTCATACCATCAGTAGACACCTCATTATTTTACTCACACTGCTTATTTTTCACTATAGATGAACTAGGGCTGAACGATTTTAGGAAGAGATTGAATCGCTATTTTTCTAGCAGAAATTGCGATTTCGGTTCAATTCACGATTTTCTGCAAACAAAGGTCCAACATTAGCCTGCCAAGCAATCCTGTACAGGTCCTTCTAAAAAAATTTGCAGATTGTGATAAAGTTCACTATTGTCTGTAATGTACTGATAAACATTAGACTTTCATATATATTAGATTCATTACACACAACTGAAGTAGTTCAAGCATTTTATTGTTTCTAATATTGATGATTTTGGCATACAGCTCATGAAAACCCAAAATTCTTATCTAAAAAAATTAGCGTATCATGAAAAGGTTCTCTAAACGAGTTATTAACCTAATCATCTGAATCAACTTATTAACTCTAAACACCTGCAAAAGATTCCTGAGGCTTTTAAAAACTCCCAGCCTGGTGTCATGTGCCGGGGTGAGTGCTCCTCTCATTTTTGTTCCATCTTAGAGCTGCTGTGTTTCAGGAGAGGGAGGCTCCAGCTGCAGCTCATCAACAATCAGCGGGTCCAGCTATAAGAGGAGGAGGAGAACACATCTCGACACCGACAGGTACAACTCAGACTGTCCCAACCGCAGCCCCAGGCCCCCGCTACTGAGCCTTCGCTCGCCGGCCCCGTTCCTCCTGCAGTTCCCAGGTTCGGCAGGAGCAGCCACCCCAGAAGTCACCTATTTCTGTCCAGCCTCCTCACCTCCATCACCGACATTCAGTGGTGAGTTTGAGGACTGTTACAGTTTTCTGCTACAATGTCGGCTTGCTTTCGAGGGCTCACCAGGAGGCTTTTCTTCGGACTCAGTCAAGATCTCATACATGGTAGGATTACTTTGTGGGAGAGCCCTAAGATGGGCTGAGGCAAAGAGTCACTGTGCTACTTTTCTGTCGGGACCTCTGGAGGACTTTTTGACTGATTTTAAATGAACTTTTGGCAGTACTGAGTCTGTTAAGGACATCAGTAAAAGACTGTGGAGTTTATCGCAGGGGCGGAGAGCTGTTGCTGGCATGTCTGTGGAGTTTAGAACCCTGGCGGCTCGGTCATCCTGGAATGAGGAAGCCCTCCTCGCTGCCTTCACGGAGTCCCTCAACGACCGAGTTTGGAACCAGTTGGCGCTGTGCCCAGAACCCCAGTCGCTGGAGGAACTCATCCGCCTGGCCATTTCTATTGACAAACGCCAGCATGAGCTGCGGTACCAGAACCTTCCCCACATTGGACCGTCACCATGTGTCGGGCACTCGGCCCTCCGCGGAGCCCACCACCATGGAGGAACCCATGGAAGGACACGCCTCAGCCGGGAGGAGAGGTCACATCGGATCAGGTCAGGTCTGTGTTTATATTGTGGGGAGCCAGGACACTTTGCTAGGGCCTGTCCGGCTCTGTTAAAAGGCAGAGCCCACCAGTAAAGACAGGACTACTGGTGGACAGTAACTCTTCCTCTGCGAGCTCCCGCTGTGTACTTCAGCGTGTTGTGCTTTTTAACTCCGAGCAGTTTCATATAGAAGCGCTTGTTGACTCTGGTTGTGAGCAGTCCTTGTTGGACCCGGACTTAGTAAAGAGATGGAAGATCCCAACCAATCGGCTCCCTACTCCGCTCTCTGTCTTCCTTGGACGACCGGAACCTGTCAACCATTACTCACCTGACCATCCCGTTGCAGTTACGAGTGTCAGATAACCACACGGAGGCTTTGGCTTTTTATGTGTTTCCCTCTCCTCGGTCACCTCTGGCCCTGGGACACTCCTGGCTCTCCCTCCATAACCCCCACGTGAACTGGGAGACTAACAGAGTTGAGGAATGGAGCTCCAGATGCTCACAGACCTGCCTCCGCTCAGCCTCACCCACTCTCCGCAGCCCCGCCGCTCCTCCAGCAGAAAGGATAGACCTGTCGTCTGTGCCACCGGTCTACCACGACCTCAGCCTAGTCTTCAGCAAGGATCGGGCATCATCCGACTCCATCCAAGCACCGGTCACTCTCCACAGCACAGCCCCTGTTGCAGCCATAAAACTGAAAGCCACAGCTCCACCAAAGTTCACTGGTAACCAGCGGGAGTTCTACCGCTGGAGAAAGGAATGGGAGGCTCTTCAAAGACAAGGCGAACCGACCGGGTCTATGGAGGTGAAGAAGTTCCAACTGCTTGATAGCCTCGACGAGAGAATTGCCAGAGATCTGCGTCTATCTACATACCCATCAACAGATGAGATCTTCAGAGTCCTCGAGAACCGTTACGGGAATCAAGCCACCATTGCCGTCGAGATCATCCAAGAGCTACAAGCTATCCCTGCTGTTCGTAGTAACCAGCCAAGAAGAATAATCAAGCTAATCCAAGCAGTTGAAAAGGCCCTCTATGATCTGAACGAACTAAATAAAGTAGATGCAATAAAGAACCTGTTAGTAATAAAGTCTATTGAAAGCAAATTACCGGAGTCTCTGAAGAAAGACTGGCTTACCCATGCTGCTGACCCAAAGCATGCTGTTACTCATAAGAACCGGTTTGACAGGCTACTTGTATACCTCCAATCTCAAGAACCCATCTGTGAGCAGTTGGATCAGCTGAGAGACATAGACCCTGCCAAGGAGAAGATAAAGTTCCCAACAAAGTATGCCCACACAAAGACTGTTAAATCCCTTAGTGACCCAGCAGGGTGCATCATCTGTGGCGACCCAACGCACAGGAGAAAACTGTACATCTGCAGAAGGTTTAGAACTACCACAAAGCTACAGGAGAAAAGAATGCAGTGCAGCAGCTCGGAGCCTGCAATAAGTGCCTTGAGGTCCACAACGAACCATGCAGAAATATAACCTATACCTGTGTGGAAATACAGAGTGCCAAGCCCTTACTTGTTCATTGTCTTTACTTATGAATTTATTTGAATCTTATTTTAGTAAAATACAGCTGTAAAAGATCATAGATGAAAAAGTAAAGGAAAATTTTTGATAAATTTGATCCCCAAAATATAGTAAAGATAGATATGAAAAAGAAGAGAACAAAAAAGTGAGTAGTTTCACAGTACCAGGAATTTCCTTTGGCAGAATTGTGCACAAGCACAAAATTAGTCATATGGCGGAGACAAAAAAGAATTTTGATATTGCCCTAATTTTTCCCCTTTTTTGTCTTGCGCCCCCATGAAAAAATACTGGCCCCACTGTGGCCCCCCTGGAAAATTTGGTCTAGAACCGCCCCTGAATCTGTTTCAGTGCATTTTTGACATGTTCGTGTAAACTCGATTAAATCTAGAATCTAGGTCAAATAACGCCTTAGTGCTGCCCCCTGCGGGTTGAGCTGTGGCTACTACATTTAAAATTTATTATTGACTGGGGCTAAAACATTTTCCCCATTATGGGTACAGTCTCCTCCCACTCCCCCTTCCTCCCAGGATGGAAATTCCTCACACTTGGCCATGCTACTCTGTGCCTCCTGGCAACGCCCACTTTCATAGCATTTTTCAAATCGACCAGGGGTGGCATTACATTTTCTGAAGGGGTGCAGTCCCTCTTTAAACAATATTTCAGAATCCTTTTCACTGTAATGCACATTATCTACAGATATAGTTATTTATAGTAAACAAACAGAAATATCTCTCTCTCTGGCAAGGGCGCAGATTCATTCCTCGCGGGGTCTGCAGACCCTTCTCCTGACAGTCGCGAGCACACGCAGCGCCCAGCACTTATTCTGTGCATTTGGGGTCAGGGAGGCCCTTGGCCCCTCTGTGTCTGTGGAGTCAGTTTGATACCTTGGAAACTGCGGGAGGGTTAAGAAAAATGCGAGTTGCAGTCATTTAGAGGCACAAACACACAAGAGCTGTTTAAACTTTTCTGAGTTTATTTTTACATAAACTGTAAGTGGTGACTGTTAACAAGGGAACATTCCCAATTTAATTTCAAATGAATTTACATTTAAAACAAACAGTTTCAGTTCATAAAGACTGAATTTCGAATTTAATAATTAAAACATTTAAACGTTTAAATGGATGAAACCAGAGCATCAGAAGAGAAATCTTTATTTTACTATTTAATTTATCTTGAATATAAAAGCAGCAGAAATTATTTATAACCATCTCGTATGAAGGAATAATCCAGTTATTTGTGACGAAGTACAATAAAAAGCCCACCTGTGGGTATGATTGCTGGTTTCTGTGATTTGGGTAAATCCTGAGCAATGACATGAATTTACTTGTGTTTTCTTGTTCTGCCACTTGAGGGCGCCAGAGCTTATTTCTACTTCAACTTTAGTTCATTGTTTTAAATTAAAGGTTTCAAATGTTTTAATGGTTTTTAATGAAACAAAAACATCTGAATTGGCAGTAAGAATCTGAGTTTATGCAACTGATGCTCTTCCTAACACGATCTGTAAGCGTAATTTAAAGATACCCGACTTGTTTCTGCACCTTTCAGCTGGGATTATTTCTTGTTTTATGGTCTCACTAACTCAATAAATGCAGGCAGCAGAACGGAAAAGGCTAGGCTAATCTGCTAGTGCAGAGGAGCTCAAATACTGAAGGCTTTTATTTGTTTTTAAGGAACGCCCAGCTTGTGGCAGTTTGACAGTTCAGGTAATTAAATTTGATTTTTGTCTTACCTGCTTCCATACGCAAGGGCGTCAGTTTGTTTTCAGAATTGCTGGGGACAATAACCATACACTTGAGTGGGGTTTAAAAATTGCTGGGGACAATAAAGTAGGCTAGCACAGGGGTCGGCAATCAGCGGCTCTGGAGCCGCATGCGGCTATTCCATCCATCTGATGCGGCTCTCTGTGCTTGTAAAATAATGAATGGATATTTAAATAAAATGCTTTATATTTTACTGCATTAATTTTACATCTGTATGCTAATTCTAAATGTAAAGATTGTCTGCGTAAACCTGAACAGGTCCAACCTGGTCTTACTGTGAGACCGGATTGACGCGTCACGCTTGTGCGTAATCATAAAGGCACTTTATGAGCTGAAGACAATGTGAGATTCTGGGATTCTCCTCAGACGGCTCCTGGATGTGTCGCCACATTGGAGACAGGAACAAGCACTATTCAGCCAAAGTTTCATAATCAGGGAACATTTTCTAAGTGATAAGTCTCTCTGAGAGTCAGGGTTTGGAAAACCCTCGCTTCAGTGGGAGGAACCTTCCCGCATGCGCTCTGGGGTTAATCAAGTTTAATTGTTTCTCTTTGCAACAATCTTCACAGGAAGGCAAAACAGTTAAACGGCAGGTTACATATATTTCTATTTGACTGTTTATTTTGACAGATGAACTCAAGGATGTTGCTTGGTTTGAAAGAATTACCCCGACGCACACTGATGCGCATGGATGAGCTGACATTTTAATCGTTAACGCACATCACGGAGGTAAAATATTCCCATCAGAACATCAGAGCTTTATACTGGACACTGTGTTCAGCGCGGCTTGGAGCGCCCACGGTGCACAGTGAGCTGAAGATCTGGGGTTCGCAGCGCAGTGCAGAACCACGGCGCATGCGATGAGATTTCCTCCCACTGAAACAGTCTGGAAACCCGGTCTCTCTGAGGGATGTGTCACTTGGAAAAATGTTCTTTTTATGAAATTATGAAACTTTGGCTGAACAGCGCTTGTTCCCGTCTCTAATATGGAGACGCATGACGCGTAGAGACATTTGATTACGCACAAAGTTTATGTGGAGCAGACACACACACACACACACACCAATTAAAATAATGCTGATAGCGTGGATTAGAAGACAGGTGATGGTTTACATATTTAAATGATGATCAGGCTGCTGTAAAATGTAATCTCCATCCACATCCAGACACAATTATCCTCTATTCTTTCTCTATTTGCTCTGCTCTTGTCTGGGCTGATCAGCTGATGGTGCGCGCGGCGCGCCTAACTAGCGGCTGATGCACATTTTACGCATTTGGAGAGGTGGGCTAGATGGTCCACTTAACGCACGGGTGTAGACTACATATTAATGACAAATGAATGAAAATTAAATTGTGAGTTTTTACTTCATATTTTATAAATAAAAAGGACGGGGGAACACATTTATGACGTCTTTTTAAACTAAATTTTCTAGCGCGACCCGCCTGCTTCACTTAAGTCACTGCTTATTAAGGTCCGTCCAAAATTACCGTGGGAAATGGGTAATAATGGCTCTTTGATGGGAACAGGTTGCCGATCCCTGGTATAAGATCTGAGCTGGTAAAACAAAAATCCTCATCAGCAGGCGTTTTTGAAAGTGGGGAGGACACAGTTGCCAATCACAAATTTTGCCGGGGACATGTCCCCGGCTAAAATGACGCCTATGTCCATACGTCATTTCCTCTGTGGCGAGCGCATCTTTAAAAAAGGGGGCGTGACCCGATCAGGTGTGTCTGATTGCCCCGCTGACAGTGAGAGGGAGGATTAATAGAAACAAGTAGTGTTGAAATAATAACGAGAATATTTGTGAAAAAACGATAACACGGAGGAGAGACAAGAACACCGTTCCACAGCGGAGATTAATGGCTGGTTTATGCTTGACGCGTCCGCGAGGTTCGCACGGCTCCGAGCAGCAAAATTGCGTCATTTTAACAACCACGCCCCACCACCTGGCCTCCGCACGGCCCAAACTTTCCGCACCACGCACCAGATATTTTCTAACCACGTGGACGGTCGAACACGGAAAAACATGGCGGACTGGCATGAACTAGTTATGGCAGAGTTTGCAAATACAGACATTTGTATGATTCAGTTCTCAAAGATCACCGTGATCAACTTTCGCGGATGAAACGTAGCGGGAAAACAGGTAACAAAACTGTTCTGTGTTTTAAGAAAGAACTGCAGCATGGAGTTAGAAATACGACACAGCAAGAACACACCTAAGATGCTCTTAGCTTTATTGTTTAGTCTGGATTAATCTCTATTTCTCCAATGGGAGGTTGTTCAAAGAGCTTTCTACAACAGGTATTATTAAGATGTTCAAGCTTGAAAGGTCCAAATTATTCTTTGTTCTTGACACGTGAAGCACTGCCTCTCCACAAGGGGGCAGTCTACAACCTGTCGATCAAGACGATTGCTCATTAAAAAAAATAGGACAGTAAAACTGTTTCAGGCTGAAATAATATGGGTTACTTTTTCAGTATGAAACATGATTTTCTCTGTGACTGTCCTACATTCAGACTTTCTCTCTTGGGAGTTTTTCTGCTCTTCATAATTTGCTTCTGTGTCATTTTCTAAAACTGGATAAATCAGGTTGAAAATCAAATCAGCAAATTATTAGCTTATTAATCTGACTGCACCTTTTAATTTGAATAGGATCACAATGCTGTTGAAAAACTCCTCAGAACATGTTTAGAAATGTTTTATTCAGTCAGTCATTTCTTCTATTTATTAATATCACTGGCCCTGCCAGGTAGCACCCCCAAAATGTGTCAGAACCCCCTAAAATCTTTAGTTTTTCTCTGAAAAGAGGTGTGATGAGAGTCAGGTCCTCTAAATCTCAGACCTTGGTTCTTGATCAGAAACCGATGCGATGCTGTTGGGTTTGGAGTGAGTCTTGCCTCTAGTTGTCTTGATCTTGAGTGATAATAAAATGGAGCGGGATGCCTGGACTTCCCTCCTGGACATATGAATGACTGAATGAATGGACAGATGGATGATTGTTAGATGAATGGATGAATGAAAGGTTTGATGGATGGAAGAATTGATGGACGAACAAATAGATGAATGGTTAGATGGATGGCTGGATGGATGAATAATTGGATGGATGAATGGTTAGGTGGATAGATGGAAGAACTGATGGATGATTAAATAAATTAATTGATGAATGGATGGATGCATGGATGAATATATAAATGTTTCCTGGATGGGAGAATTGATGAATAAATAGATTTATAGATGAATGGTTGGATTGATGGATGGATGGATTAATTAATAGATTAAAGAATGGATTAATTGCTGGATGCATGGAAGTATTGATGGATGAATGAATGGGTGATTGGATGGATGATTGTTAGATTGTTAGAATGGTTTAATGGATGGATGAATAAATAGATGGATGAATGGATTAATTGTTTGATGGATGGAACTATTGATGAATGAACAAATAGATGAATTGATAAATGTTGGATGGATTGACTATTGTTAGATGGATGAATGGTTTATTGGATGGATGAATAAATAGATGGATGAATGAATAGATGAATTGTTGGATGGATGGAAGAATTGATGAACAAATAGATGAACTGATGAATTGTTGGATGGATGGATGGATAGATGTAAGTATTGATGGATGAATGAATAAGTAAATAGATGAATCAATGAATGGTTGCATGAATGGATGATTTTTAGATGGATGAATAGATGAATAAATGGATGAATGGATGGATGAATAGATGAATAGAAGAACTGGTGAATGCATGAACAGTTGGCTGGTTGGATGGAAGATTGTCAGATGGATGGATGATTTTTAAATGGATGGATGAATGGACAGATAGATGTAAGTATTGATGGATGAATGAATAAATAAATAGATGAATCAATGAACGGTTGCATGAATGGACAATTGTTAGATGGATGAATAGATGAATAAATCGATGCATGGATGGATGAATAGATGAATAGAAGAACTGGTGGATAAATAAACAGATGAATGCATGAATAGTTGGCTGGTTGAATGGAAGATTGTCAGATGGATGGATGAATGGACAGATGGATGGATGAATGGACAGATGGATGGATGTAAAACTCGAGGACACACCACAGATATTATTGATCAAACACTCTTTATTGAACTAAATAGAAACGGAAATCTAAACAAACGTCACGGTCTAGTCTGTCAGCACTGGTGATCCACTTGTTCAAATCACATTTCAAGGGTATTTGTGCATGTTTCAACAAAGTCTGAGGAGCAAAATTAGAAAAAAAAAGGAACAGGAGTGAGCGATTGGACATAATACGTTTTCTTTGAAGCCCCAGCAGAGAGCAGGCTGAGCTCGGCAGCTGCCCTGACGTCTCTGATTAACACATCTATGAGGATGACAGTGACAAAATAATTCAAGTGAGTGGGAGATCTTTGACCCGACATTAAAAACCAAATCACAAAAACATTAAATATTGACTTGGCAGTTGAGTTCAACTGTAAAATAAACAAGTAAACATAAGTGAAAGGAAAATAAAAACAGCATTTGAACGTTGTGCCACTCTGATGCCACCATCAATTTCCACCCATGCTTTATGAAATAAATGCTAATTTTCCCAAGCCTTCTGATGATTGAAGGAAGAATAGATGTTTGTTTCCCCCGCCAGCTTATTCTGAAACCAAAGTTTAAGACAGAAATTTTAAAAAGCACCATTTGCAAAAGAATTCCTGAAAAGATTTCTCGCAGCAGTCAAGTTTTAGTGGTGGGGGTTTTGAATCAAGCAGCGTGGGAAAGGCGATATGGCTCAACACCTCCAAGGCACAGTGGATCCTTAAGCCAATTATCATCCTAACCTCAACCCAGGAGTTCTGAGATCTAGCGTGTTCGTTTGTTGGATTCATGCTGCTTCATTCGACTTAATTCATCAATGAAACTCCTAAAGCAATGGTTCGATTTCATGTGTAAAAGCTGCCTCCTCTGGCACTTGTTCAAACCAGTGTGTCATCTACACACTGATGCATGCACACGCTGGATATGCAAAAAAAGAAACACAACAAAACCCAAAAACAAAACACTATTCAAAGATAAACATTTAATGCAAAAAAAAAAAAAAAAAAAGAGGTAAGATTCAACAAAATAAATAATCTGACCACTCACTGTCTGAGAGAAACCTTTAAATAAATCTTCCACCCCTAAGTAAAATTTAGTTTGTCGCCATTTTCCCCAGAGTTATGCTGGGTCCACACTGGAGGCATCCGTGGGACGGTTTACTTGCGTGCTTTGCGGCGAGCAAATCCATACGGGAGGAGTCTCAGATGCAGAGCGGCATCTCCACCATCCTCCTCCCTGGACTCAGGAGATCACATAATTTATTCAGACTTTAAAGGTCATGGTTTGTGTATGACATCCACCATTAAACCAAAACAAAGAAAATCACGTTTGATATCACTGTTTGCACTGCAATTAGTTTGTAACCATCCTTGTCATTCACCTAATCTGGCAGTAGTCTTTTAGCTTTAGCTTAGCATAAACAATGTGAGTGAATGGTAACAGCTAGCATTTCATGTGAAAAATTCATGAAAATTCCTCAATAATACAGCGGTGCTTTGTCGTAACGTTGTCCCAAGTCTAAATCGATTTCTGTTATTGCCTTTGTCAGTCGATTTGATTTTGACGTCACCAAATTAGGAGAATTATCGAATCATTTTCATGGCTTTTTCCACACAAAATGCTAGCTGTTACCATTTACTTACATTGTTTATGCTAAGCTAAAGCTAACAGAATGCTGCCAGATTAGAAGGGCTGGGCTGGCTGCAAAATGATTTTTTCCACTTATACAACTCTGGGGTATATGGCAACAGGCTAAATTTGGCTCAAGGCTAGAATATCCTGTTGAGTTTTACTCATTCTGGATTTAAAGAAAGCTGCCGTGATGATGAGCTCAACTAACCGTCGGCAAACACCTCTTTGCACTAAAACAGAGAGGAAATGTCTCATACAATTTAATGTCATGAAACCTAAACATACAACTTTGTATATCACTTATATTTATATATGTATATATACTTTATAATGAACAGTAAAATAGATATATTTCTCATTTGTGTTCAGGCTTTAAATAAATCTTAAGGAACAAAAATGAATTAACACAAAATATTGTATTTACAAAAAAAAAAAGACTTTTGGCATTCATATTTAAATCTATGTTACCACAATATATAAGATGTGCATCATTCAGAGGACGTGAGTGTTGACAGACTGGTGCAACCACAGTTTAAAAGTAAAATAAAACATTAAAAAAAGGGTTTGGCATGTTGATCATTTTTTTAGATAGAATAATTTTTGTTAAATATAAAATCAAACTCAAACAAGGAATAAATCTTTGCTATCACACCATTCAGTAAGTGTAATTATTTGTCGTACACAGTATTCAAAGGACTCCTGAAAACTCCCGAGCACGATACAAAGAAGGATAAGCTGGTTAGTATGTACATTGAGTTCTTTACAGCTGTGCTCCACTAAATGAGTCTCTTTCTCCGTATTTTTCGGACACTCTGGATATAAAAACAAATAAACAAAGGAACAGCCCCTCCGCCTTGCATCCCACCTTCTCAACGAGTTTGAAGTCCTGTTGATTAATCAGTTCTCAGTATCTCCAGTGAACGGTCGTTTGATTAAACCTCCTCCGTCTGTGGCAACTGATACTGTCTCACAAACAGCTTCCTGTCTCGGAGTTCCACCATCAGCTGTTAAATGAACCACTCTTTCTTTGACTCATCAATGGTTTCTGGGTTGTCCGTGCCGATGATGGCCGTGTCCGCCGGCTCTGTGGCGGACTCCCCGCTGCCCTTAGCCTCATTGGTGTGGTAGGTGCCTTTGTGGCGGAACATGTAGCGGATCAGAAACGCCAGCGTACACAGGATGGTGAAGATCACCACAGCAATAATACCTGAAGGACACATGTACCACCAATAGATCAAACCTGCAACTGTGCATCATTAGTTAAACACATAAATTAGAAAAACTGATTTGCTGAATCAGTATGATTTAAAAAATGTAAACTAATATTTGTGTTAAAAATGTAAACTAATATTTGTGTGTGTGTGTGTGTGTGTGTATCCAGCATTTGTATTTGTAATTTGTTTTTGAAATACAATTTTAAAGCATTTTATTAGATATTTAAACAGCTTGAGTTTACAAAAATAAAGCCCAAATCTATGGCTTGATTACCTGCCTCATTATTTTTGATAAAAAATGCTTTGGGGAAAGATTTCTTGAATAATTAAAATGCGATTAATCAAGATTAATTGATCACACAGCATGTAATTAATTAGATTAATCTTTTTAATCGAGTCCCACCCTTAATGTAGATATATGCTGATGGTTACAGTAATGACATGCAGTTCACGGTTTCTTTTCGTCTCATTCTGCACTAAAGAATAATAAAATACATGAAAATGTTCATTGAATTTGCATCCTAAAACTCTAAAGCTTGTTTTTTTTTGGTTTCTTAGCACATACAAACATTTTTAATTTAATTAAAAAAACCCTCTCAACATGAAAATTGCTTCTTTAAACCCTAAACCAAAGCCAAGAAGTATAAAACAGAGGTGTATCTTGTAGAGGGGGATTGACTGGTACCTAACATAAACATAATTATGGAGAGCAAAAACTTTATAATTTGTCATATTTACACCATAAATGGCCTATTCAACTTTAAAGTGTACGTTTTCTTGTGTCTGAAATCCAACATGGCTTCCTTGTGTATTTTTAAGTGTTCAGTGGTTAGATCAAAATGAACATTTTTAGTTTCATTCCTGATTATATGGTATTGATTAAAGGCCCCGTGTGTGAAATTCACAGAAATCATAGTAAAAAGATCCGACTCTTTAGCACCACGCAGTTTAGAGTCGGTATTGCAGCTATTGGAGCCCCCGAGGATCAAAAAGGTTTTTTTTATCATTATTTAAAACTTTATTAACAAATATAACAAATACGATACAAAATCGTGTTGCTGTAAACGGCAGCATGTCATCATCTAATTCCAGCTTTCAAGTCAGCGAACAGGTTAGTTGTTTTCATCTAACTTATTTTATTAATTTAATCTAAATAGGTTTTGAATAAGAAAAACTTTTTTATGTCAGTTATGTTTGCTAATAGCAAACGGCAGCTAGTTAGTGATGACTTCTGACTACAAAAAATGACAATATTTTGTTCATTTTATTTGAGAAATGTTATATTTCTATTTGCCATTTTGGAAATATACAAGGTAGTGTAGTCTGTAATTGTTTTCTCTCCGTAAACAGAGTCAGATATCATCCGATGGTTCATCAGTGGAGACAGACAGAGGACGAGGGAGAGGAAGAGGGCGAGGAAGAGGGAGAGGACAGACGTGTGCCAGCGCACAGAGAGGCAGAGGTGTTAGACATGCGACAGAAGCAGGGCAAGCATCCCAAGATGAAGGAGCCGAATTTGCTCAAACCAGCCGCAACGTCCCACGCACAAGAGGAAGAGGCAGAGCTGCTCAGCGTGTCTACTGAATCCCTTTTGTAACATGAGGTCTCTCCATCTTGGGAAGGCAACTCCTATATTTACTCTGGTTTTCTCATGACGCCGGTCTTGTTCACTTTTCAAAATCCTTTTTCTTTTACTTGGATGAGACAAACTATCCCGTTTCTCAAGTTTGCTTGTAGAATATGTGTGATCCTCCATCGCTAGAAGTACGGTGTGGCTAGTTTCTTCTTCTTCTTAGTTACTTTGTCAGACTGCATGCTTACAAGGCGCACTTCTGCCCCCTGCTGTTTCTTTGAGGTTACATCATTTAAAAACGCAAACATCAAATGCGAAGCTTAATATGTTGTATGTCCCTAAAAGGTCACTGTATTTTAAGATGGCGCATGCCATATGGAGCACCGGTCTGCTTCTTTTGTCTAAAATATTAAAATATAAAGCTAATAATAATGCTTAGAATAAATGCTTGTTTGAATTATCATTAAAAAAACAAATTTGAGAATGTGATACAAGAAATTTGATAACTTATAAGATGAAATATCACACATTGGGCCTTTAAATCAGCTGTGCACATTTGGAGTACCTCAAGGATCAACACTTGGACACACCCTTTTATGCCTTGTAAATTAAGAATCTGCCTAACATCAGGTTATTCAATCCTTGTCCTCGAGGACTACCTGCATGTTTTCTATGTTTCACTGGTTGGAATAATTTAGGAGGCTTTGGAAGAACTTGAGGAAATGGAAAAAATTAGTGCCGTGGCCTTCAGTGACCGGAACTGAATTACCAAGCACATATATGCAGATGATGCAATGATATCTATACCTGTCAAGAAGGTTAAAGGCTATCCAGAGCATTGAATTAAATGCTAATGATGTTTTTAAATGTGATCTTTGAGTAGTAAGTATCGAGTGTAATAGACCATTTTACTTTTTGTAAACATTGTTTATATAATTTGTAGGTGGAGCCTAAGTAGAGGCAGAAAGTTTTGTATTAGTGTCAAAAGTTTAAAGTAGTTTTTAAGTCATCAGGATACTAATTTTTGTTTTAACCTTTGACTTGGGTAAGACAGGTGTTTCAGCATTACAAGTTTATATTTCTTAATGGTTTCCTACCTCCGATGATTGCTGAATCCCTGTTGACTCCATCTGGAATGACCCTCTCCTCATTGGAGGGAGACTTTGCATCTGACAGCAGACAGAATAAAACAAAAGAAAAATAAATAAACACACTTATTTTTTTGAACTCAAATGTATTTGTGTTGATAAAATTTAAAAGTACTCTGTCAAGGACAGAATGGTGTATTTTTATTTAAAATGTTGCAGGAAAACAAAACGAAAACCAACAACTCATGATTTTAATTAATCTGGTCTCCAATTTTCTAAAAAGGCAGCGTCTATATGAACACCTGCCAAATCCCTGTGAGTACCCACTTGGGTTGCCCAGATGCCAGGGATCTGTGGCAGCAGACATCGTTGGGATGGTGAGAGGTGACGCCCCACAGTTGGACTCCACCAGTTTGCCCTGGTGAGACACAAGAGACGAGGCCACAGGATGTTTGTCGGCCTGGCCGTCTGTTGGAGTTGCCTGAGATTGTGCGGCTTTCCTCAGAGCAGACTTGAGGGGAGCAACTCCGTTGAACTGCACCCGTGACAGACACCCAACGAAACCGGGGGTGTTGTGGCGCTCAATGAGGACGGGGTCTATATGTCCCGTTTCTGTGCAGAGACAGACATGGAGAAAAGATTCACCCTAATCGATTCAAGTTTGTATTACTTAATATGTGAAGCCAGTAATGATGTTAGTGTGTGGAACAACGCCCAATAATTTGATGTTTAGGAAAGGAGGGAAATAAAAGAGAAGGCAGTTCTCAACCAAACACACCCATACATAAAAAAAGAGCTTATCTGAAACAAACAGAGCACCAAAAGGGCTACTGGCAGACACACCTTCAAAGGCACCAACTAAGGTTTAAACACCCTATGAAAAAAATACATGGAATGCGTGGAAAAAACCCTTCCATAAAACAAACAAGGCAAGGTTCAAGGTTCAAGGTTGTCTTTATTAATCCCCAAGGGGGAAATTGAATTGCCTTGGACATGTAAAAACAACAACAACAACATGCACACACATGCAACAAAAAATTCACTGGACACTGCTATAAGCCACAACCATGATAGAAATATCAAATATACAATCATACAAAATGCTCGTTGTAAAAACGCACATGGCAGGAATAATAGAGTTCCTAAAACGTGCAGTGGAACAACAGGGCATTAACATTCGCCCACTAAAAGATCTCCTGATATCCTTAAAAACCTGATGAAGGGGGTGATCCTTCAGAGACATAACTATCTTAAGTTTACTCTTCATCCTATTGTTGATGATCATGTCAAATGAGTCCAAGCCTTGCCCAACCACCGAGCCTGATTTCTTGATCATTTTGTTGATCCTGTTTTTGTCCTCAGCAGTGAGGCTCCTGCCTCAACACAACACAGCATAAAACAACACACTGGCCATAATCCCCTGATAAAACACATTCAAGAGCCTCCTACTTATATCAACGGATCTTAGCTTCCTAAGAAAAAACAGTCTGAACTGAGCCTTTTTAACAACAGCCTCGCTATTCTTTCTCCAGTTAACTTATCGTCGAGGTACACTCCTAGATATTTATATGTCTCCACAATTTCTACAGGTTGGCCTTTGATGACCACGGGAGAGAATGTTTGTTTTTTCTTTCTAAAATCAATAACTAGCTCTTGTGTGTTTTGCCAACATTGAGTTGTAGAAAATTTACATCACACCATCTAACAAAGGACTTAACTTCCTCCCTGTAAGCCAGATCATCACCCCGGGAGATCAGGCCCAGTAGGGCAGTGTCAACAGAGAACTTCTGTAAGTGACAAGATGGTAAACTGTGCCTATAGTCAGCTGTGTACAATGTAAATAAAAAAGGAGATGAAACCGTCCCCTGTGGTGCACCAGAGTTTGTAAAAATCAAGTCCGAGCACTAACCCCCAACCCTCACAAACTGAGGCCTGTTTAAGAGATAGTCTAAAATCCAGGTAGTGGTGGAATTGTGCAGCTTAAAATTCAATAACTTATATCCTAAAATATGAGGCTGAATGGTATTAAAAGCACTAGAAAAATCAAAGAACATAAGTCGCACTGAACTACTGGCTTTTTCAAGGTGTTTATAAATAATGTCCAGCAGATACAGAAGGGCATCATCCACACTCACACCCTTCCTATATGCAAAGTGAAGAGGATCTCGGAAGGAAACAACCTTTTCTCTTAGGCATTTAAGGACGTCTCTCAAAACATTTCATTAGGTGTGATGTCAATGCAATAGGCCTAAGATTGGACAACGTACAGCTGACACCTGTTTTCTTAGGGATCGCCACAAGACAAGAAGTTTTCCACATTACAGGTATTTTAGCAGCAGACAAGGACAACATGAAACTGTAGTGAAAGACAGCTGCAAGCTGCTCTGCACAAACTTTAAGGGTGCATGGATGGACACCATCAGGGCCTGCTGCCTTGTTAGGCTTTAGCTGACTAAACTGCTGCTGGACATCTTCAACCCTAAAGCTGATCTCTGGGCATGCGTTCTCAACCTGATCTGAGGCAAGTGCCGATTTAAGTTTGTTGTGTTCATGTGTAAAAGCACGCACATCAAATCTGGCAAAAAACTGGTTCATCTCATTCACATCCATCCCGGTGCTGTGTAAACCTGTCTCACCCCCAAAACCAGCCATGGTTTTCATCCTGTCCCAAAGATACTTAGAATTAGAGCCATCAATAGAGGTTTCAATCGTATCTTTATATTGCTGTTTACTTCGTCGGATCAGCGTTTGAAGCTCCCTTTGTGCCACCTTAATATGCATTGGGCCCCCCACTATAAAAAGCAAGCTTTTTCCTGTTAATTGCTGCCTTAACCTCTCTGGTCACCCATGGTTTATTATTAGCAAAAACCTTAACTTGTTTACAAGGCAGCACCAAATCAGTACAGAAATTAACATAGCAAGTCACTTTGTCTGCAATGTCATCAACATCATCACAGTCACATCCTTCAGTAAAAACAGACCAGTCTGTACATTCGAAGCATCCCCTCAGGGTTTCACACGCCTCCTCCGTCCACACGCGTATCGCCCTAAACGTAACCGGCCGTTTCTGTACAGCGGGTGTATACCTGGACCGCAATAGTACACGATTGTGATCAGAATTACCAAGTGGGGGTAGGGCTGACGAGTAAAAACTATCCTTAATGCTCGTATAAAATAGGTCAATGATCCGCTTCCCCCGCGTGGGACATTTAACCATTTGTCTGAAGGACGGGAGCGTAGAGGAGAGAGAACAGTGATTAAAATCCCCTGTAATAATGAACAGTGCATCCGGGGAAGAGCTTTGTAACTTACGTGTCACTTTAGAAACTGTCTCTATAGCTCGCTTGCCGTTGGCCGACGGTGGGATATAAACAACAGTTACAATTATGTGGGAGATCTCCCTCGGGAGGTAGTAGGGACGACAGCTTACCACCAGCAGCTCAATGTTCTCGTCATCACACACCCGCTCCTGTTTGCAAACATGTATTTGTATGTATGTTTTTATTTATCTGTGAGAAAAATGTCTGAACCACTGTTATCGCTATCTGCTTGTGTCTTGTAGGACCTAGTGACTTGATATTGACTGATCTTATGTGACTTGGACTTGACATGAACTTGAACACAGAGGACTTGGACTTGACAGAAAGTGACTTGACTGCAAAACTAACAAATACAAACAAGTTATGACACAAACCTCCAGATTCCCAAAGAAGAAGAATGGCCTTATATTTAGCGCCTCTCAACATAAAAATCACAAGGCACGTCAAAGAACCAACTCTGATGCACAAACAAATAAAACGCGTGTCAGTGGAGGCAGCTCAGCTGTCTGCATGACCGGCACCACACCCAGAAGAACGTGTTTGGACAACCTAAAGTCAGGATGAAGGGACGATGAATAAGACAGCTGTTCATTTTCTATGAGCTTGCATGTCATCGAATCCAGTTATGCTGGATGATGGGATTTTGGGTATCTGGACACGGTCTAATTCTATTTCCAAACTATTTCTTCCATTTAGATGAGTCCAACGTGGACGTGTGTTTTGTACACTACTGATTACTGCTAGGAAGGACGCATTTTCTTTGTGTGACTCGAACTCCTGACGACATTTACCCAGTTTGTGTACCCCTCACCCTTGTGTCTGGACTCATAGTAGAAATTATCAATCTGTTTAACGTATTGTTTTATCTTTAGTGTGTAATGCTGATATTACTTTTAGTTAGACCCAATAGGAACAGAGAGAAACATAGCCTGTCAAATCTTAAAAACAGTAATATCCATGTGCAGATGGATTTGCATAAACATGAGAGGAAAGACAACAGCATCACAGTGGGCACATTATTGATGAGTCGTGTGCGTGTGTGTGTGTGAGTGTGTGTGTGTGTCTCGTTTGCCTGAACATGTGTTGATCTCTGCAGAGGTCTGTGTGTGAATACTAATAGGCTCTCCTCTGGGGGTAGAACAGGCTGTTTTGCATACACTGCCTTATTCAGCGCACAGAGCAAAATTGTCCTACAGAAGGAATTGGATGTTTATTAAGCCCTGCATGCAACTCACAAAAACCACAGTTTGTGAGAACAAAAAAGGCTGCGTTTATTGCACAAAAGAACAATAAATAAATAAATTGCACAATCAGGCGTTGCTAAGCCAACACATTTACTTTGCAGCTGCTTGTAACTAGCTTGTTGCAGCCATTTCTGTTAATGTAGGATCTGTAATTGTCCAATTGATTTTATTTCTGGACCTAAATAATTTAGCACAGTAGCTATCTAGTTATTTTGCACTAGTTGTGGTGATGTCATACCTCAAGGGCTCTAACAGAAGTGCAAAAAAAAAAAAGCATGACATTACATTAAAGAGTGATTCAGTAGACGGTACTAGACAGTACCCTGAGCCAAATGTATATCTTCCACTACCTTCTATTATGAATTTAGACTTGGAGAAATTTAAGCTCCTCCCCTGAGGAAGAACCACTTCCTCGACCTGGAGTAGGCTGTTTTGGACCTGCTGATTGTCATCCAGTCACTTCTGAAATCTTGCAGCATGAACTATAATGTGATAACTGCTTGATAATAAAATAAATCTTGCAAGTAGCTTTATCCCAGCTTTAAAGTTGCCTTACATTAATTATTTCAATAAATCTCTGGTCTCTGGTATGAATGAATGCTTTGTGAGTCGTTTTGTGTGTCGTTCTGCTCTGGCGTTCCTGTTTCATGATATGCGAACATCTTGCCTCTGATAGGCTAACAGCAAAACAACTCTGCCTACATTCACTCTTCATTCTTGGGTAAAAACAAACAAACTATGATGTTTTATCTCCACAAATAACACAAGCTTGTACGTGTTCCGCCAGGTTGTGGAGTTTCTAATGCTAATGGTTAGCTTCTGCTAGCTTCTACTAGCTCTGCTCGCTCCTGGATGCTAAATCAACACAGCCTTCCACAGTCTCGAGCCAATGTGTGTGAGTTCACAAATGCTAATTTACAGAGTGGCGTAGATCTGTGCGGCTTTTTCTGACTCGATCACTACTTCTGTAATGGCACAACGCTGGTCCAGAGCCAAGACTTACTACATTCACCAGAAAACAACCACATTAGATAAACCCACCACTATAAAGTGCTAATGAAATCTGCTCTCTTGTAAATTTCCAAAGATGTAATCAACAAAATGCACAAACATCAACGGCTAATTCAACCTCATCAGAGCCAGAGACCACAGAAACAGACTCAATGCTGGTAATCCCTTTTATTGTTCGCCCTGAAGGGGTCTTAAGAGGTTCTCAGACTGATCAATAAAACACACACAAGTCAACCGCTCTTCAACACACGCTAGTTATAATCTGAAAACAAACAAATCCATAAAGGTCCAACCTGTATTTATGAAATGTAAGCATCTTGTGATTTATAAATCTTTTTTATACGAGAGCCATCACAACAAAACAAACACAAACCTCAAAAACAGCACGAGATGGCGTAAGGTTCTGCTCCCTCTGTGGGTGTGTCACTGATGTGGCAATGTCACATAAATAATTCAAAAAGGCGATGCTAAGGGTGGGGAGGTTTGTATAAATTAGGTTTTAATAAAGGAAGCCTGAGGATCAGGTCTCTGCTTTTTGCAGATGATGTGGTCCTGTTGGCATCATCAGAACGTGATCTTCAGCTTTCGCTGGAGCGGTACTGTCACGTTGAGGGTGTGGATGATGGCGGACCATGTGTGGTGGAGCAGATCAGGAGGCAGGAATGCAGGCACGGGTGAAGTAAAAGTAGTTTTAATGGCAGAGCGGGAACGACAGAACAAAACAACGCTGACAACAAACAATGATCCGACAAAGACTGATACAAGAAGGGAGGTATAAATACACAGGGGAAAATCAGGAACTCATGGGCAGGTTAACAAGGGGCAGGTGAGACAAATAAAAACTAATCAAGGGCAGGGGAGAGACACAGTCAGGGAGGCAGGAGCAGATTGTGACAGTACCCCCCTTAAGGGGCGGATACCAGATGCCCACAAAAGCCACATAACACTGGAGACTCGGGACACTTGCACTTGGGAACCGGAACACTTGAGACGTCGACTCGGGAAACAGGAACACTTGGACTCTGGAACTGGAACACTGAGACTTGGAACACTTGGAACTGGAACACTCGGACTCGGAACTGGAACACTCAGAACTGGAACACTCGGAACTGGAACACTCAGAACTGGAACACTCGGAACTGGAACACTCGGACTTGGAACTGGAACACTTGGACTTGGAACTGGAACACTCGGACTTGGAACTGGGACACTCAGAACAGGAACCGGAACACTCGGACTTGGAACAGGAACCGGAACACTCGGACTTGGAACAGGAACTGGAACACTCGGACTTGGAACACTGGAACTCAACAGCAGCAGGCGCGGGACACTGGAACTCGACAGTAGGACACTGGGAAACACTCGGAACTGGAACACTTGGGAACTTGGAAACAGGAACTTGGGAACTTGGACTCTGGAACTCGACAGCAGTAGGCGCGGGACACTGGAACTCGACAGCAGGACACTGGACCTCGACAGCAGCAGGCGCGGGACACTGGAACTCAACAGGACACTGGGGAATAGGAACACTCGGAAACTGGAACACTTGGACTCGAACTCGGGAACTGGAACTGCAGCAGCCGGCGTGAGACCCTGTAGGGACTGCAGCAGCAGGCGTGGGACCCTGTAGAGACTGCAGCAGCAGGCATGGGACCCAGTAGAGACTGCAGCAGCAGGCATGGGACCCCGTAGAGACTGCAGCAGCAGGCGTGGGACCCTGTAGAGACTGCAGCAGCAGGCGTGGGATCCTGAAGAGGCTGCAGCAGCAGGCGTGGGATCCTGAAGAGGCTGCAGCAGCAGGCGTGGGACCCTGAAGAGGCTGCAGCGGCGGAACTCTGAAGAGGCAGCAGCATGGAGGACCTGCAGGCATAGGCCCCGCAGGCGTGGACCAGGAAGAGGATGAACTGCTAGAGCGACGCGAGGAAACCCAGCTCGGCAGCAGGTACTCGACAAATGGTCTGAGCAGGTGCACATCACTATATGCTGGGTCACAGGCAGAGGCTTGGGTGCAGGGAAGCAGAAGAAGGAGCGGGGAGACCAGCCCTACCACCCCGGAGAATGTTGGTGTGCGTAGGGGGTGTAACTCCATTCAAGCTCCAGGATCTGCCGCTTCCGTTGGGAAAAAACAGGACGGGGCCGAAAGCAGGAGAGGAGAATGGGTTTGACCACCCCGGGAACAAATAGGATGCGCCGAAACCCCCTCAGTGGGTCCGACCACCCCAGAAACAGGTAGGATGCGCCGAAACCCCTCGAGTTGGAATCTCCCTCCGCTAAATGGAGAAAAAGCAAAAAAAAAAAAAAAAAAAGGGTAATCCTCCAGGCAGATATTGAGAGTTCACCACAGATCCAGGTTGGTCGGATCATTCTGTCACGTTGAGGAGTGGGTGGCGGCGGACCGTGTGTGGAGGAGCTGACCAGGAGGCAAAAATGCAGGCTCGGATAAAGTACAAATGGTTTTAATGGCAGAGCGGGAACGATGGAACAAAACAACGCTGACAACAAACAATGATCCGACAAAGACTCAAGCAAGAAGGGAGGTATAAATACACAGGGGAAAATCAGGAACACATGAGCAGGTTAACAAGGGGCAGGTGAGATAAATAAAAACTAATCAAGGGCAGGGGAGAGACACAGTCGGGGTCTTGTTCTCGAGTGAGGGAAAACTGGAGCGTGAGATCGATAGGCGGATTGGTGCTGCATCTGCAGTGATGCGTGCGTTGTACTGGTCTGTCGTCATGAAGAGAGAGCTGAGTCAGAAGGCGAAGCTCTCGATTTACCGGTCGATCTACGTTCCTACCCTCACCTATGGTCACGAGCTTTGGGTAGTGACCGAAAGAACGAGATCGCGGATACAAGCGGCCGAAATGAGTTTTCTCCGAAGAGTGGCTGGGCTCTCCCTTAAAGATAGGGTGAGAAGCTTGGTCATTAGGGAGGGGCTCGGAGTAGACCCGCTGCTCCTCCACATAGAGAGGAGCCAGTTGAGGTGGCTCGGGCATCTGGTCAGGATGCCTCCAGGATGCCTCCCTGGTGAGATTTTCTGGGCATGTCCAACCAGGAGGAGACCTAAAGGTAGACCCAGGACACAGTGGAGGGACTATGTCTCTCACCTGGCCACGGAATGCCTTGGGATTACCCCGGAGGAGCTGGCCCAAGTGGCTGGGGAGAGAGAAGTCTGGGCCTCTCGCCTTAGGCTACTGCCCCCGTGACCCGACTCCGGATAAGCGGATGAAAATCGATGGATGGATGGATAAAAGAAGCACCCTTGCTTGGAGGAATGGTGTGTCTCCTGGTGGAAAGGTGATGGAACAAAAACAATGAAGAGGGACGATCCAGTGTGTGTGTGAGTGTGTGTGACAAAAGATTTGAATAGAAATGGGGGTGACAAGAAGGCTGTGTGAGAGAGGGATCAAACGCTGTTTCCATGGCAACAAAAGGGAGATGATTGAGGGGTGGGGACAAGAGGAAAGAGGGTTGTGGCGATGAAAGTATGATGCATCTGAGAGGCGTGAACAGAATATCAATATGGGTCCATCCAACCCACCCCCCTCACACCAGAGGGGCAGATTTACACACACACACACACACACACACACACACACACACACACACACACACACACACACACACACACACACACACACACACACACACACACACACACACACACACACACACACACACACACACACACACACACACACACGCTCTGTCAAGAGATTCAAAGGGAAAAAAGAGTGTGACAGAAAATTTATTTTTATTGTAGATGAAAAAACGCAAAAAAGGCAAAAAGTGGCTTTGATATTTTTATTTCATGGTGTAAATAAAATCTTCTTGATGTGTTTGAGAAAAAATAATGATAAACAAAATCTTTTTAACTAACGTTTGTTGCAAACTAAAATTTATTCTTTGATTGTAAAAAGCAAGGGGGACACTCCGCCTGCCAAATGTGAAGCCAGTAAGTTGCAAAACTTGCAGTTCCCCCCTCATCCACTAGGGGTTTGCTTCAGTGAAGAGCAAGCTCCCATTGACTCTCATGTTAAAAATGCCAGCTTCACAGCAGAAATAAACGTGTTTACAGCCTGGTTCAAAAAACATTTTAGGTTTCATAGATCAAGTTTACCATCATGACAACTCTGAGGGGGTTGAGTTTGTTGTAACTCATCTCTTTTAATGTAATAAGAGCTTGAAATTATGAATACTTTGGGGCGTGTCCTTTTGATTAACAGGAACCAGAGGACTCATTGATGCTAGCGTTAGCAGTTTGAACTCTACATACTCCAGGAAAGGCCTCAGCCTTGGCTTTACTTTAAATAGGTTACAGCATAGAGGGCGGAGGGTAGAAGTCACTCAAGCACAGTTTTCTTATGAGGGTTCATCTATTATATATGCAGTATATGGTTAAAACATGATCTTAACTGATATATTTTGAATTTGGGATTTAATTAATATCTCATAGCTCTGTGAATGACCCTAGTTTGGAGAAACAAAGATTATTAATGATAACTAAGAAGAGCTAACAGCTATCACAATGTTGCCAGTTACAAACTCTAATCTAAAAAATATCATGATTGTTTATTGCATTAACATTGACAACAAATTCCACTTTGATGGTCATTCTGATAGACGTATTATGAAATTCCAACCACAAGTGCTAGAATTGCTAGCTTTGTAGCTAAAATAACACACTATTATAAAAAATACTGCATCTAAAAGTGTATAAAATGTAGTTGACATGAATTACTTTGAGATTAAATTTGTTTCAAGACAACAGAAGCGATGGGTAACTAGTCCAAGTCACACTAGTTATACACTCATCTCATCATTATGTGAAGTGCCTTGAGACGACTCTTGTCGTGATTTGGCGCTATATAAATAAACTTGAATTGAATTGAACTGAATTGAATCTGTGCAATGAGATTTCTCCAACGTGAGGCTGATCAAAAAGCCTACGTCAAAGAAATGCAACTTCAAATGAGAACTTTGCCTTTAAAAGATGAAAATACGGACAAAACATTCATTTTAGTCAAGGCATTTGTACACTAGAGCATGCACACACACACACACACACACACAAACACACAAGTGCACGAAAATTACAGGTGCAACCCCCCAGCTTCCTCCATAATCAGGATGTTAAAGTTGCACAGATGCCAAGACAAACCACGCCATAGTCAAACAGGCAAATAAATATCACACTCCCTAGAATGGCTTAAATCTGACACACACACACACACACACACACACACACACACACACACACACACACACACACACACACACACACACACACACACACACACACACACACACACACACACACACACACACACACACACACACACACACACACACACACACACACCAGGGATTCGTAGCATTTTCCTGCAGTATGTGTAATTTATCAGGAGGTCTTTAACAAAAAAAAAAAAACACACCCATGAGAGTCAAAAAGCAGCATAAATCACAAATATGAGTAAACCGGTCACATTCCTCTCACCAAATGAAACCTCTTGCCCACACACGCACGCACGCACGCACGCACACACACACACACACACACACACACACACACACACACATTAACACAAATTAGGACATGCTTAAAGAATTACCTGCCTTTTGTGAGGTGAACCCCTTCGTCACACGCTCTTCCCCTCTGATATGAGGATCTTATGGTACAGGAACACACACACAAGCAGATCTGTGTCTGTGTGTGTGTGTGTGTGTGTGTGTGTGTATGTGTGTGTGTGTTTCTTTCCCTTCGTCCCTCCCTCTTTCTCTGCAGTGCAGTCCCACCTCCCCACTCTGACACAAGTGGCTGGAAAAAACCTGGATTCTGGCTGACACGGATCAGGAGTCCCTCAGTCTGATGTCAAACTCATAACAACGGCAGCATGATGTCATCCTTTCTCACACACAGCATCATGTGCACACACACGCCTGTCAAGATTTAAAAGGACACTGAGATTTTAGTTGTGATAAAAATTCTTATAAGAGGAATGATGTTTGGAAACGGATACAGATCACTGTGATTTCAGCTCATCGGGGCTTTAATAGGACTCAGAATGTTGCAAATGCAAAGGTCAGAACAAAGTCAAGCTGCTTTAGAGGGAGGAAACAGATCAAAAACAATCCTAACATGCTTCAGAAAACCATCAGGGGTCATTGACTGAAGCTAAGAGAACTAAAACCTCTAGACTGAAATGTGACTTCATCAGATTATTCTGCTTCCTTCTTTAACTGTTTAGGTGCCGGAAAGTTACTTGAAATTTTTAACACATTCACAGTTTAAAAAGTAATATATGTCAATATTACATTTAATTGTTTGAAGAATGTGATGGAGATATATAACTTTGACTTGCTTTTGCCTAAACATCTCACTCCGGAGTTTTCCCTCCATTCAGGAATTATGTGTACGTTTTGAGAAATCCATAAAAATGGTATTACCATGTTCTGTGACATAATGTAGGCAATACGTCAAAACTAGGACCACCCTTCGTCCCGAAGAGCCCCATGCAATTTGAAATAACTGTCACTTAACATTAGCCTATAGCTTAACTACTATTATCTGCTTACCTACAGAGGTCAATTACAGGGTGCACGTGTGTTTGTGGAGGTACCTAAACCCGGGTGCCCAATCCTGGTCCTGGAGGACCGGAATCCAGCATGTTTTAGTTGTTTCCTGCTTCAACACACTTGATTTCAATCAGCACGTGACAGACTTCTGCAGAACTTGATGAGCTGCTGAACAGGTGATTCAATCACTGAATTAAGTGTGTTGGAGCAGGGAAACAACAAAAACATGAAAGGTAATGGCACTCCAGGTACAGGATTGGACACCCCTGACCTAAGCTAAACGGGATTGTCCAGCTATTTACAAAGTTATGGTGAATCATGGAGCGGCCACAGCCGCCTTCAAATCCACAAAAAGTACTCGCCTTATATAGGACTGGGGGTAAACGATTATTTTTAAAACGATTATTCTGACGATTATTTTATCGAATAGTCGACTACTCTAATGACTATTTAGACAATTAATCTAATGATTATTTTTCTATTGCACAGTTAATAAAAACCAAAAAAATCTCTAATAAATTCCTCAAAAAATTGATAAATTGTTACTGTAAGAGAATAAACACTACAGGCCTTCCATTTTGTATAACACTGCTTTCATTGTGTTGCGGTTGGTTATGTTCTGGTGACGTGTAGAACTTGGGAGTGCAGGCTGCTGCCTGAGAGGTGGTTGGAGACGGAGTGTCTCCATGCTGCTTGTTTTGGTCACTTATGTGCGTGAGGCGAGTGGTGTTACGACTCTTCCTGGGGAGTTTGGCTCGTGTGCAAAAAGGAAGGGACAATAACATGAGATTTAAAAGTTAAAATGATGATCAGGTTTATTTACAACTACAAAAAAACATAAATGGTAAATGGTAAATGGCCTGTATTTGATATAGCGCCTTCTAGAGTCCTGGAACCCCCCAAGGCGCTTTACAACACAATCAGTCATTCACCCATTCACACACACATTCACACGCTGGTGGGGATGAGCTACAATGTAGCCACAGCTGCCCTGGGGCGCACTGACAGAGGCGAGGCTGCCGAGCACTGGCGCCACCGGTCCCTCCGACCACCACCAGCAGGCAACGTGGGTTAAGTGTCTTGCCCAAGGACACAACGACGGCGACAGACTGAGCGGGGCTCGAACCAGCAACCTTCCGATTACGGGGCGAGCGCTTAACTCCTGTGCCACCGTCACCCACAGTCACAATCTTTCCATCCACAGGTTGGGAATAATAAAACTAATTCTGCCTGTGGTGAATTAAAACAAAGTATGAATAACTAGGGACGTCCCGCTGGGCAAGGATTACTGGGTTCTGGACCAAAATAAGGATCTCTAAAGGTCCAAACTCTAAACTGGCAGTTAAACCAAACTCAAGGTGATATTTTAAACTAAACCGAAAACCCACAACACTCTAAATGTAATAAAAGGGAGATCTGCACAACACAAAAATGAACTCTAAACCAAAACGTAACAGCTTATCCAAACGCAAGAAGCTGTTAGCGAAAATGCTAACAGTAGCTTTACCAACGTTAAGTTCAAGTTACCAAGTTTAAATTAATCAAAAACACCCAGCAAACAGACCAGCACGAACGAGAGACTGCTACCACCAAAACAGCTCTCCTAATGTCTGAAAGAAGCTCCTTTATGAAGGGAGAAACGCTCCTGGTGATTTTCTACATCTGCGGTAGAGACGAAGCAGAGCATCTGACCCGGAATTTGTTGTCCGTTGCTGGGAGACGAAGGCGGGCAAAACAGGAAAGGAATCTAGTAGCGGACGGACATTGTTCCGGGTCTTTGGAATTTGGTGGAGATGTTAGTGAAGGCGGAGAAGAGGGCGAGCTAGAGGAAAAAAAGGCAGATCCCTCCTCTATTTACAAACTCCTGGTGATGCAACAAGTGGGCGTGGTGCGTCGACTACCGGATCTGACGTCGACGAATTTTTAGAATCGAGCCGTCTACGTCATCGAGGCTTCGCTACAGCCCTAGCCTTAAAACCGGAGGGTTGGAGGTTCGCATCCCATCTGTCGCAGTCGTGTCCTTGGGCAAGACACTTTCAAACCATAAGGGCACTGACCTCTGCTGACATCTGATTGGCCCCCTGAAGTGCCCTTGTCCTGTCACTCATCTGTCCTTTTTGCACAATGATCAGATTATTGTTGATGCAATTTTAAGTCTGGCTCATAAAAACTGATGGTGCTAATGAGCCAAACAGGAATTTCTTATGTGGGGATGTTGGAATAATACTTGGCTCTTCTATAAGCATTGTGGCCCCTTTGTGGCTCCACATTCACAAAAATTCTTGCTCTACCACTGCTTGGTGGAATAGGAAACTAAGATAATGTTAGGAGTTTTGGTTGTTTCAGTCAAATCTTGAAAATAATAGCGACTTTTGCAACATCTCTGAACGGAGACCAAAAAGACTCCGATATCAATTAATGTGACGGAGTCATCGCCGTTTTTGTGTTAGCCAGTGTCTGCAGCCCCTACTGGGAGGAAGTGTGGGAGTGATTTAATACATCCCCTTCCACCTGTATCATCAAGATCATCGACATATAAATATTGGACAATGGGTTTCCATAAGCTCCAATAATACGTTTTTAAGCTAAAATGGGAGGTGGCCACCACCGCCATTTTGACCGTGTCACAGGTTCCGTCAAGCCCAGACAATTCCACAAAAGGGAAGAGAGGTGGAGCTGAGGGTGGGGCTGTAAGGCTGGGATCAACTGACGACACCCGGTCGAACTAGCTACAAGCTAACCTGAAGCTAACCCAAAGCTAACGCGGAGGTGGGAGCTAAGCTAATGGAGGTAGCAACCTAGCTACAACCGGAGTTTGTGAACAACACCAGAGCTTCTGAGTCAGAGATACGCCGGGCTGACCACTGGGTAAAACCGGTTGGAACACAGAGGTCTCCCGAAAGCTCCACAAGTCGGCAGCCACAGAGCAGACAAGCGCCGCTGTGATCTGAGATGCGCAGAGCTGCTGCTGGGGTGAACCGGGTGGAAAGGTTTCCATCCCAGAGCTCCACAAGCCGGCAGCCCACGCAACAGACAGGAGCCGCGATCAGACAGAGATGCGCCGAGCTGCGGGGAGGGGAGAACGGGTGGAAAACATCGGTCTCCCGAGAGCTCCACAGGCCGATAGTCGGAACCCAGCTCCACCAACATGTTATATTTCAACCCATTTTCTAAAGTGCAGCCTTATGTTAAATGCACTGGGTTTTACCCTATTACATTTAAATTTCATGGTTAAACAGTACATGTTAAAATCTAAGCTCAGCTCGGCAGTGACCTAAAATACATAAATATAATTTTACTTACCGAAAAAAATGAAGTGGAGACTCCTTGGACGCTCTATTAGTGCAATTAATGCCACAGCAAGTCATTTTATCCAACAATTGCACAAATAATATCCAAAAAAGAACGCACAAACGCTACAACTAATGGTCTAAGTTGAGAGACTGAAAATGACCGAACAGTTTCCAAGCCAGACCGAGGCTCTACTGAGCTCTGTGGTCACGTGGGTCTGATGCTCATTGATTATACAGAATTTTAGGCTTTTAATACACATAAACAGAAGAGTGAGAAAAAAATTCACCCCCCCCCCCCCCCCCCCCTCAGAGTTGTCATGAGTGTAAACTAGATCATTTAAACAAAAAACATGTTTTGGTACCAGGCTGTAAACAAGTTTATTTCTGCTGTGAAATTGGTATTTTTAACATGTGAGTCAATGAGGATTTGCTCGCTTCTGAAATCAGCCCCCAGTGGATGAGGGTGGAACTGCAATTTTTGTCACTTCCGCGTTGAACTCAATTTTTCACCCGCATTGTGGGGGCTTGATCAAGATACAGAGATCTGGGCCCATACATATAAACATTCAGTCAGTGAATGCCTATTCAAAATTATGCACGTTTCCACCTCTAGAGGCCATTCTAACTTAGCTTTGAGCCTTTTCCGTTACAGGGATGTGCTATTAGCTTCCAAATGCAAGGTGAGTCACACGACATGATTCAGTGGCTCAACACAAGGAAACGCACTGACTTACTTCCTGAGAGGTCAAGCAAAGATATCTACAATCATTGATAAAAGACTTTAAGTTACCATCACGTACACACACACACACACACACACACACACACACACACACACACACACACACACACACACACACACACACACACACACACACACACACACACACACACACACACACACACACACTGCACAACGAGGAGATTACTAAAGGACACTTTGTGCCTTTCATGATCAAGATGGCCGAGCAAGGTGCATCTGCTCTGAGTTCTATTCGGTCTCGCATGAAACAGTAACTTTATAAGACTGTCGACGGCAAGCTCATCGTGCAGGATGAGTTTCTCAATTTCTTATCTATCAAGATAAAGACAATGTGCCAGGATGAGCTTGTTCTTCTTGCTTCAAATCATTTAAACTCTCAGTGGATTGAATCTTCAAGGAAAGTGCGGTTTGAGCTATGTCCTAACAAAGCAACGCTACGTGGCCTTTAAGGGTAACCAAAAAAAGCGTAAATAACATCAAAAGCTGTTTGAAAGTATTGAATGAGAGTGGTGAGGACATACCACTTTTTGTCTCCCACTTCCTGGATGAGCTGCCGCCGGTGACATTCAACAGCTTGGACATCTCTGGTTTTCTGTGCAGGATGGAATGGCTGCAGAGAAAGATCTGCGCTCTTGGACAGGCAGCTAAACTCTAAGCTGATGTCGGTGAGGATCTGCGTGGTGTCATTTCCACCACTGATCACAGAGTTGCTTTGATGGAACAACATATTTTGCCCTATGGAGGGGGACAGCTCAGTATGGACACGTCAGCATCAGCCGGGGGGTTGCCCAGCTCTGGTGCACACACGGCTGACGTTGCTACAATTGGAGAAACCTCCAGAGAGTTGTCAGGTTTCCAGGTTAAGAGCTTGGAGCCGCTCATTGACACAACGAAAAAAGACGGTTGCCCGGGGGGTGTTGGGTCTGCTGCCGAGAATGATAAAGCAGAAGGTACTGTCGCTCCTCTTACTTCTCCTACATGGAGTGAGATGGTTAAAAAAGGTTGGAGTAAGAGAGGTGAGAGCAATGCTGCACGTTTAAAGCAACGCACCAATAAAGCTGCACGCAGGAGACCAGAGTTAATTTATGGCACCGATGCGCAACGTAAAATACGAGCAGTTCGGACCAAGCTTGTTCATGTCTTAGCCACCAAATTCCTTCCTGATCTTGACGCTGACACACTTAGTAATTATCTTAAAGAGAAACCTTGCCGTGATGTTCGCTGTGAGCGTATTGTAACCGGGAACACCAGATTTAGCTCTTTTAAAGTCAGTGTGGAACGCGAGGATGTTTCTGAGGTGTACAACCCGGAGCTGTGGCCCGAAGGATTGCTGGTGCGGTGATACTATGAGCCAAGGAAGACGATAGGGCCTGCCGACATCACAGTGAAACAGGCTGCAGTGGAGTCCACTGGAGTAGCATCTGCAGCGTCTCATTAATGCAGGTTATCTCCTACAACTGTCGTGGTCTGTGTGTTGGACAAACTGCTGCAGGCAGAGCTCGGCGTCTGGTTGTGGATGGCTTGCTGGAGAAATGTGATGCGCTTTGCCTTCAGGAAACATTCTTGTCTAGACAGGACCTGGGATAGCTGAATTCTGTTAATGACCGTTTCCACGGAGCTGGGGAGTCTACCGTGGATCTGACTTCAGGGATTGTGAAAGGATGGATAGCTGGGGGTGTGGCATCGTTTCAATAGTCAGTGACTAGTCGACTATTAAAATAGTCGTTAGTTGCAGCCCTAGTATGGAGGTATTATTGATGCTATTTATGACTGCAGTAGCCCACACCTTACAAGTGTGAAGGCTAAAAACATCAAGCCAGGATGGAACAAGTATGTGGCGACACATCAAGCAGAAGCTAAGCTAGCACATCACGGCCAATCCTGGGATATAAAAAACTTACCAGAGCGAGGTATAAATATGCCATTCGCTACATTGTAAAACATGAACAGAACTTGAGAACAGACTCTGTGGCTGAAAAGCTTTTATCTAATAATGTGAGGGGCTTCTGCAATGAGGCGAGGACACTGAACAGGACCAATACTGCACTGCCCAGTGCCATAGAGGGAGTCTCTGGGGCTGATAATATAGCAGAGTTGTGGAGACAACACTACTTTGACTTGTATAACTGTGTCAAAGGTGAGCCATACAAGGTAGGAAATGTTACTAGCAGGGAAGCAGCGATTATCACTCCTTGTGAGGTGCGACAAGCCATAGCACACTTGTCTAACAACAAGGCAACAGGCTCAGATAACATCTCAGCAGAACATCTGAAGTTAGCAAGCTCCAGGACTGCTGTACTCCTGGCCCTTTGCTTCTCTGGGTTCATGACCCATGGTCTGCTGCCTGACTCTTTACTGTCTGTTACATTAGTGCCTGCCATTAAAAACAACACTGGTAAGGTTCGGAGCCTGGATGGCAGGCCAATAGCCTTAGCACCACCAGTTAGGTTTTACATCCAAGCTGGGAACAGATCTGTGTATCTATGGCCCGAAGGAAGCATCTCATCTTTATTTGAGACATAACTCCTCAGTGATGATGGGGTTTATTGATGCATCTAAGGCATTTGATCGGGTCAACCACTAAGTTTTTTGTAAATGAAGTGAAAGAGGTGTCCCTGATAGCATTGTGAGGATTTTAGCATACTGGTATTCTAATCAGACGATGCAAGTCAAATGAGGCGGGGTGCATCAGGGAGGGCTACCGTCACCTGCTCTGTTCAACCTTTACGATTTGCCAAATCAACTCAAGAAATGTAAAACTGGATGTGGGACTGGTAACAATCTGATTAATCATCTCATGTATGCTGATGACTTGGCCATCATTTCGCCCACCAGTGCTGGTTTTCAGCAGCTGCTAAACACATGCTCTGAATATGGGCTGAAGTATGATGTGCAGTTTAATGGTAAATGGCCTGTATTTGATATAGCACCTTCTAGAGTCCTGGAACCCCTCAAGGTGCTTTACAACACAATCAGTCATTCACCCATTCACACACACATTCACACACTGATGTAGCTACGATGTAGCCACAGCTGCTCTGGGGCGCACTGACAGAGGCAAGGCTGCCGAGCACTGGCGCCACCGGTCCCTCCGACCACCACCAGCAGGCAACGTGGGTTAAGTGTCTTGCCCAAGGACACAACGACAGCGACAGACTGAGTGGGGCTCAAACCTACCTTTTTTTTTTTTTTTTTCGGAACTGCGCTGCTCTGGGTGGCTGCATGTTGGAGTAGCTCTGTTGACTGTATGTAAGTTTTGCCATTTCTTGGACATTTGTTCTTCTAGTTTCTCAAGAAAAACAGTATTCTGTTGGACATTTTACTTTTCTGTTTCTGGTGCTGTGAAGCTTGGAGGATTTTTACTGCTATTTTTTACTTTTTTCACTTTTTGAGCATTTGTTATGATGCGTAACCATGGCAACAAGCTGGTTTACAATCGGGAGCAGCTGATTAACATTGGGAAGGCTGAAATAATACCTCAACTGAAGCCACAAATCCCAAATGAGCTAAAACGCAAGAAGCGAGGGTGCAGAGCGGGAGCAAAACGGAGACAGAGAAAGAGGAAATTCAAACCATCTCTTCCATCGATCATAATGGGCAATGTGAGATCACTGGCCAACAAGATGGATGAACTCCAAGCCCTTTCAAGGACTCAGCCAGAGTATAGGCAGTGCAGTGTTATGTGTTTCAGTGAGACGTGGCTGCAGGACCATATCCCCGATTCCAGCGTCTCTATGCCAGGATTCCTGACTGTACGTGCAGACAGAGATCTGAAGAGGAGCCGGAAAAGAAAAGGAGGTGGAGTGGCAGTGCTTGTCAACAATAGATGGTGCCATCCAGGTCATGTTTCAGTGAAATGTCGTCTTTGCAGCCCAGATGTTGAACTCTTGGCAGTAAGTTGTCGCCCATATTATTTGCCAAGAGAGTTCACCAGTGTTGTCTTGGCAACCGTTTATATTCCACCTTCAGCCATTGCTGAAAATGCATGTGATGCCATCAGTTCCGTTGTCGCTAAGCTACAAACCCAGCACCCCAATGCATTTGTGGCTATATCTGGTGATTTTAATCATGCCTCGCTCTCTGCTTCACTTCCAACATTTCAACAGTTTGTCAGCTGTTCCACCAGAGAAAACAAGACATTGGATTTGTGTTATGCAAATGTAAAGAATGCATACATGTCCAAAACAAGACCTCCTCTGGGACAATCAGATCACAATCTTGTTTTTCTCTGCTCGGAATACAAACCACTTGTTCAGAGGCAACCTGTGACAAGAAAAACTGTTAGAAAATGGTCACAGGACGCTGAAAAAGCCCTGCAGAGTTGTTTTGAGACCACAGATTGGATGACTCTCTGTCAAGGATATGAAGAGGACATCAATGCCATGACTGGATGTGTCACTGACTATATAAACTTCTGTGTGGACAACATCATACCCACCAGAACAGTGAGATGCTTCGCTAATAACAAACCCTGGATCACCAGTGAACTGAAGAATCTGCTAAATGAGAAAAAAAGAGCCTTCAAGGAGGGAGACAGGGAATTATTGAGGAGTATACAGAAGCAACTGAAGATCAAGATCAGAGACAGCAAGGAGGCCTACAGGAAGAAGCTGGAGAACTACAGAGGAACAATATCAGAGATGTCTGGTCAGGGATGAAGAAGATCACAGGCTTCAAGCAGAGGAAGGATTGCACAGATGGCAGCCTGGACACAGCCAATGAACTGAACAAGTTCTTCAATAGGTTTAGTTCAGGAACAAACCCAGCATCCTCCTCGCCTGTCCCCAGCCAATCAGACATCCCATCCTCCTCTGATCCAACATTTTCCTGTCACATGCCAGCTCTTTTGTCTTCTAACACAGTCATGGACTCATCTGGTTCTATTAATCTGTCTTCAACCAAGTCAGGAGATGCTGCTGCCCCAGTTACCTCCCCCTCCCACCTATCTGTCTCTAGAAGTCAGGTGAAGAGGCAGCTGGAGAGACTGAACAGGAACAAGGCTGCAGGTCCAGATGGTGTCAGCCCCAGAGTACTGAAGGCTTGTGCAGAGCAGCTCTGTGGGATTCTGCAGCACCTCTTCAACCTCAGCCTGGCCCAGAAGAAGGTTCCAGTCCTGTGGAAGACATCCTGCCTTGTTCCAGTTCCAAAGAAAACTCGCCCATCAGTCAATGATGACTACAGACCGGTTGCCCTGACATCCCACATCATGAAGGTCCTGGAGAGACTCCTGTTGGTCCACCTGAATAAGCAAACTAGAACATATCAGGACCCGCTGCAGTTTGCTTATCGCCATGGAGTTGGAGTTGAAGATGCCATCATCCAGCTGCTTCAACCAATCCACTGTCATCTGGACAAAGCAGGCAGCACTGTCAGGGTCATGTTCTTTGATTTCTCCAGTGCATTTAACACAATTCAGCCTGATGTACTTTGCCAGAAACTCCAGAAGACACAGGTGGGGGCCTCAACTATTGCCTGGATTAAAGACTACCTGACAAACAGACCACAGTTTGTGAGGCTGAAGAACTGCACATCAAACCAGGCAATCAGTAACATTGGAGCACCACAGGGGACTGTACTCTCACCATTCCTTTTCACCCTGTACACCTCAGACTTCCAGTACAAATCAGAGACCTGTCATTTACAGAAATACTCAGATGACTCTGCAGTTGTCGGGTGTATCAGAGATGGACAGGAAGCTGAGTACAGAGAGCTGGTGGAGCGCTTTGTGGCATGGTGTGGAAACAATCATCTGACCTTGAACGTGAACAAAACAAAGGAGATGATTTTAGACTTCAGACGAAACAGGGTGGAGTCAAACACTGTTTCCATCATGGGAGAAGAAGTGGAGGTGGTTGAGGATTACAAATACCTTGGAGTTCACATGGACAACAGACTGAACAGTCAAGCCGTTTACAAGAAGGGACACAGCAGACTGCACTTCTTGAGGACGCTTAGGTCCTTCAATGTCTGTAGCAAGATGCTGCAGATCTTCTACAAGTCTGTTGTTGAGAGTGTAATCTCTTCAGCCATCGTCTGTTGGGGTAGCAGCATCAGAAGCAGGGACCTGAAAAGGCTCAACAGCCTAATAAAAAAGGCTGGTTCTGTTCTGGGGACGACTGTGGAACCACTGGAGGAGATAATGCAAAGAAGGATTCTCCAGAGAATCAAGAAAATTATGGACAACCCTGAGCATTCTCTTCACAAGACTGTCCGACAACGGAAGAGTGTCTTCAGTCAGAGGCTTCTTCAGTTTGGCTGCAACACTGACCGCTACTGGAGATCCTTCCTGCCAACAGCCATTGTAATATACAATAACTCTTTGACGACTTGATTATTATTATTATTCTGAGCTACTACAGCAATCAATTTCCCTCTGGGATTAATAAAGTATTTTTGAATTGAATTGAATTGAATTGAAACCTGCAACCTTCTGATCACGAGGCGAGCACTTAAAGAGCAAGTCACCCCCAAATAAACTTTTTTTGCTGATAAACTAAATAAACGAGTGTCTAATCTTGCTACAGATGTGTCGTCAATAATTTGGCACTTTAGTACATCTTAGTTAAAATTTAAATATTCTGCCTAAAACTGGCCATGTTGTGCCGTTGTCAGGTAAAAACTCTGCACTGTATTCTAATTTAAATCTGCCACTGCTATTAGCTAAGAGGTATACTATGATGTAAACTGGTACATTATGATGTCACAATGCTGTTGTGAGCCTGTGTGTGTGTATATTTGTTAGCAGCTTCGCCCTCTTGGTCTGCCTGGCAACAGCATTTGTTGCATTTTTCAAACATGAAGTGGGAGTTGAGTAAGAATCTGGTAGGGGGTGACTTGCTCTTTAACTCCTGTGCCACCGTCGCCCCTAGTTTAATACAAAAAAGAGTGTTGTGCTAATTTGTCGCTTTGTTTCCCAGACTTCTACTTGGTCGACAAGAAGATAAGTGTCAGTGGCAAAGCTAAATATTTGGGTCAAATCTTCATAGATCAGCTCTGTGACGATGACGACATTTACCGGCAATGTTGTATGCCCAAGCCAATATTTTGGTCAGGAAATTCCACACGTGTTCTGATAAGATGAAAATCCACCTTTTTAGAACCTACTGCACACCTTTGTATACTGCACCTTTGTGGTGTAAGTATAGGAAAGCCCACTTGCATAAGCTTAAAGTAGCGCACAACGATGCATTTAGGACTCTGCTAGGGAAGCCTCAGTCCTGTAGTGCAAGTCTTTTATTTTGTAATGTTCATGCCAGGACCTTCCAAGCCATAATGAGGAGTTTGATGTACAGGTTTATCCTGCGATTGAAGAACTCTAAGAACAGACTTGTGCAGATGCTGGTTGATCCCCATTTTAGTGCAGTGCGTTACCAGTCATCCACGTGGAGACTCTGGTATGCATGTCTTTTATAATCTTTTGTATCGTTTTTACTTGTTTTTATTGTTTCTTTTTAATGTGCACTTTGAGTCTGATAATAAAGTTGATGATGATGATGAATACCACTTCAGTGAAATCTTTCTGATAAACATTATTTATTGGGTTTTATTTACTACTTTTGTTCAACAGAAGGTTAGAGACATGAGTGAGTTGGAAATGCTAGTTATGCTAGCTTAAATAAGCAAATAAACTGAAATTATAAAAATAAAACACGTCCATGATCCAAATTTGGGACGAGTCTAGCAGGAAACCTGATGTCTTCTACCTGCCCTAAACGTGTGCATTTTGGTGCAGAAGTTTGACTAAACTGCAGTGTAATTAAAGTCAGGTGTGTAGCATTTTTATGACGATTTAGTCATTTAACAAACATTTTTATGCAACATTTTTCTAGATCCCTATGAGTGTCGACTTCACATCTGTACAGGTGGAGCAGACACAGATGTGCAAAAACAGGGTGGAAATTTGCACCAGAACTGACACAAAAGGGCATGGTCTAACCTTACAGGTCGTTTTTTAAATCAAAACAAAACGAAAACTCAAACTTTAGAGAAGATGTTGGTGTGTGACTGAATGGAGTTGCATTATCGGAAACCAGAAACTCCACACAGACCCACAGAACAGACTGTAGAGGGACAGAGGGGATGTCACTGTGATCAAAGTGTCTGTGTGTGTGTGTGTGTGTGTGTGTGTGTGTGTGTGTGTGTGTGTGTGTGTGTGTGTATTTTAACAAGCACAGGGCGTCTTTATTCCAGAAACAAAGGATCTGATAGCTCAGCTGTATCACAGCCTTTCCTCACAACACTTCCAGCTTTTGTCACATCTTCCTGTCATCAGTATTTTTCTTCTTTTGACATTTGTTTACATGTAAAAAAAAAAAGTCAAATTAAAAAAAGGTTCAAAAGTCAAATGTTTTTTCATGGTGTTGCAGATAAATTACACATTTGTTGTCAGGGCAAAAAAACGCCACATTTCCTTTTCTGCTTTTCAGTTACTTTTGAAAATGTAGATAACCCCCCCCCCCCCACACACACACACACACACACACTAAGTGGGTGCAATAATTATAAAAAGTAGGAGAGGCAGCACCAAAATATTCCTGCAGCCTTCTACTGCCCTCTAGCGGACTGAATAGGATTTACAGTTTCAATTCTAAACTTGAAAAATGAGCTAATTAAAAACATTTACATTTTAATTTTACTGAAAATAAATGTGTGTAAAACTTATTTAAAATCTAAAATATCTCTGAGGGGGTTTCAAAACAAAAATTAAGAGAGGGACACTACATATATGTGCCTAATTCAAATTAAATGCATTACATTCAGTTAATTTATATAACACAGTAATTGTAATAATTAATAATTCACATGTCTGAGTTCTGATTAACCGTACACTTACCGAAGACTTTTCCTAAGAACAGCGTCTTGACCAGGTCAAACTGTGTGTCCGAGTCTTCTGGGAGGCTGTAGCTGACTGGAGGATAATGGTCCAGCTACGAGGACACACACACACACACACACACACACACACACACACACACACACACACACACACACACACACACACACACACACACACACACACACACACACACACACACACACACACACACACACACACACACACACACACAGAGAGGTGGCGGGGGGTTGCTTTATTAGTATGTACATCTGAGAGTCTGAAAGTACTGAGCACAGAGATTTAAAAGGTCCTGCATCAGCAGCACATTCAGCAGAAAAAGCAAGTTTATAATTAAGCTCAATGGCTCCCTCTAGTGGTCACTGAAGGCTGAGGGAACATCCTCTTTTATGGTCGATTTGACAGATATTTATGAGAAGTTGCTAAAGGTTTTAGCAGAAAACACAATTTTAATACCTCTGAGTTGAATGCAGCAGATTACACAATGCAACACCACTGCTCGTCACCCTTTATAATACAGGCACCCCGATTACTGACAAGAAATACAATAACCACACAATTAGAATCACCCTAAAAGAAACCCTGTTGCTTATTAGATTTAACTAAAATATTATACATTAAAATTTGATAACAATCTATTGAGAATTTACAACTATTTACCAACTTCCTATACAACCAAAAGCTTCAACATCATGAATGCAGTTTACCCTTCCAAAGAGTTATTAAGAATATCAGCATAGACCACAATAAAGGCTCATTCTATGAAAGAGTTAAAAACAATACACCACATCTTTTAGGAATGTTTTAAAAGACAAACATCTTAAGAAAAATTAGAGAAATAGATCAAACAGAAAATAACGATTCCAGAACCACTAAAGATATGATAACTTTGCAAATTTTACAAAAACAAACTACTATAACTTAATCATTTGTTTAACCAAACTCTTTATCCCTAAACAAATAGTGCTAAGATCATCTCCTATCTTCTGTGTATTCTCAATTCAATTCCTGTTAGAGTTCAAATCCTTGATAGATGTGATGAAAGTTCATATAACATATTAATTGAATTTCCTTCTCCTTTGAATTTCCATTTGTGACATCACAAATGGGAACTTTTAGAAATGCTTTAAGGCACCTATTTAATAAAACTAAACACTGACATAAAGCAGAGGGACATTTTGTTTTACTTTTGTTTATAGAAGCAATAAAGACCCACATGGCTGCAAAAATCATGCAAAATTAGAATTTTGCACTACATGTCCCCTTAAACACGGATAGAAAAGCATTAGGAAAAGACGAATGCGCCTGCTATTTTAAACTCATTCACAAATATGCATTAAGGCCAGCTGGGGACTTTTCGTATTACAGCATTAATATGTAAGCTAGAAATGGTCCACGTGGTTATTTTCAGGTCATGAAATGCTTAAACGGTCAGCACTAAACATTTTAGCCCCTTTGTGCAAAAACTACAAAAGGCAGCGTGGCGCTTGGGGGGGGGGGGGGGGGGGGGGAATGTGTCTCTTTGTGCTCAAGTCACCCTGCAATTTTTGGCAAAAAAGAAGCTGGTGCACAGTGAAAATGCCATGATTTGATGCAGGGAATTAATTAAAACAAAACAAAAACAAATTCTCGCCCATAAAATACATTAGTTAGTAGGAATGTGAATCTTAGAGCAACTCACGATTTGATTTGATTCCGATTCTCGGGGTGCCGATTCGATTCAGAATCGATTCTCGATTTAAATCGATTCACAATCAGTATTAACAAAGAGTGTCAGCTCCAGGATTAACTAATTTGTTGTACAAGTTAGTTAAAGCTAAGGGACATTTTTACCCGACTTTAAACTGGTCATGCTCCAAAAATGCAAATTTACAATGTAAAATAAAGTGATTCTAAAACTGTAAACAGAAACAATTTTTTGACCAAAAGGCAACATTTATTTTTGCTTACCTTGTAAAATAGAACAAATCTGTAGTTACCCAACAGTAGCTTTGAAAGTAATACGGTCAAATACTTTTCAAGTATGTGTAGAAACAAGTTACATTAGTAATCCTGAGTACTCATTTATCAACTTAGAAAATAAATAAGAGAATATCTCAAATTTCTGAGTATGGAAAAAATTACATTCAAGTGCCCTCTTATCAGCAGATTCAAACATAAATCATCTCAGTTTATGGGACCACAAAAGTAAACGGAGTACTGACTCTCCTAACAAAGATCAAAAAAGTGCATCTCAAACCTGTAACATGCCAAATATTTGAGTTCTTGGAATCGATTCAGAATCTTTATAAATAAGAATCCCGATTCAGACGTGAATGGATTTTTTACAGCACCTCTATTAGTTAGGCACACTGCCGAGCCACCATGTGCCATGAAAAATAGCGTCTGATCGCTTTGGCATGGAGACCAAAAAGACTCTGATATTCGGCTGGAGGGAACAACAATGGCTTATTCCATTACAAAGACATTTAGCGTTTTGTGGTGGAGACGCTGTTCTACGTTCTGATCCAGAATTCCTCACAGATGCTCTGTTGATTTTACATCAAATGTCTTCAGAATCATTTCTGCACTTTTAAGAGACCCCCTGTGAAAGCATGAGCTAATGTCCTCCTGGAAGAGACATCAGGACACAAATGTTTGTTAAAGGAATAAAGATGATCTCTTTCAATGTGTTTTAAATAAAAAGTAAATAGCAGGTGGGCCCCATATGAAAACTACAGGGGCTAATGCTATGGGTACAAACAGGTTTTGACCCAGCTTTCATGGTGGACCCACAGAGGATTCCCCATATAGATTTTAAAGAGCCCTACATGGGCTTTCAGGGGAACCTAGATGGTTTGACTCATACATGGGTCCATTAAAATTTATTTGGGGAAACTCCAGTGGGGCCACCATGGAAACCACAGACAAAACCTATTGGTACTCATACTGTTTGCTCATATATATTCCATATGGGGCCCATATGCTGGCTGGATTTGTGCAATTTTTTTGTCCGTCACATCAACATTGGTCTCCTCAGCTAATCAGCAAACCCACAAAAAAAGCTTTAAATCAGTCAGTTTTGTAGATTTTGAGCTGCTACTTCACATAATGGTTGCTGAGAATTACCCAAATTCAATTCGATTCAAATTCAAAAATACTTTATTATTAATCCCAGAGGGAAATTGATTAATAGAAATTGATAAATAGAAAATTTCCAAAGTTTATTTAGAGTTTCAAGCTGTTTTCTGGGAACAAACAGCAAGCCCACAAATCTCCACGAGAATGTGAGAGTAGCTAAGGTGATGGAAGGAGGGAATGGGCGACTTTAATATCCCTGCAACATAATTAACTTGTTATTGCTGTACCAATGAAGTTTCTAATTAGCTTGAAGGCTGCAGCTGGTGCTATTGATGGGAATAATTTCAACCTCACAAATTGGTTTCTCTGCATTGCTGGAATAAAAGATCATCTTTTCTTCTTTCCTGCTCCGCGCCCACAGGAGAACTGTATCTGAGCATGCCCACCGCCTGCAGACAAGCAAAGAAGCGGGCGAACGCTCGAGCAACAAAAAGAAAAGGAAAGAAGACTTTTGTTACTGTGTGTTTTACTGGAAATGTGGCTGAAAAGCTGTCACTTCCTGCTGGCTGTGAGCAGCACTGGACTGTCACCAAAGGCCCGAGTGAGTGTGTTGTTGCTCTTGTTTACAGGTTTTCAACCAGTGACGTCCTCCCGTACTGAAAAGGCCTACTGCTGAATCCCTCTGCCTCTCTCACACACAGACACACAAAGCACATCCTAATTTGATTCCCTCCAAAAGCCTGGTCCCACCGGAGCGTTGTGTGGGTTTTGTTTTCCGCTGTGACTGAAGGGTGGGATAATGGGACACAATTAAATTGCGCTCGGCTTATTTACTTTTATCTGGGAAATCAAATTGGCTGCGCAGTCACGGGGAGGGTCGTTTTCGAATCTTGAAACCTCACAAAGGTCCGCAGAGGAAGACGGACCATGCAGAAGGAACCTCATTTGACCAAATTCTGTCAGTTGCACCCGCAATTACGGTGATCCACTCCCTTTTCACTGCATCATTTAGAAAACACACTCCTCTCGCGTTAATGCCTCTTATGTGGCATAAAGTTATTGCAAGCAAAACAATTAGGGGTTAGACAAAGAGAGAATTACCAAACAGTGAAATGTATTTCACCAAACGTGGTTTAGAAAAACTAATTTAGCCAATGAGCTGTATACACTACACCTTCAGTGTGTCCTACTTTTCCAGCACCTTAATTCTTCTGTCGTCGTCGTCTTCCTCCGCTTATCCTGGTCGCGGGGGCAGCATCCCAACTAGGGAGCTCCAGACCGTCCTCTCTCCGGCCACCTCCACCAGCTCCTCCGGCAGGACCCCAAGGCGTTCCCGGACCAGATTGAAGATGTAACCTCTCCAACGTGTCCTGGGTCGACCCGGGGGCCTCCTGCCAGCAGGACATGCCCGAAACACCTCCCCAGTAAGGCGTCCAGGAGGCATCCTGACCAGATGCCCAAACCACCTCAACTGACTCCTTTCAATCCGGAGGAGCAGTGGTTTTACCCCGAGTCCCTCCCGTATGTTCGAGCTCCTCACCCTATCTCTAAGGCTGAGCCCGGCCACCCTACGGAGGAAACTCATTTCAGCCGCTTGTATCCGCAATCTCGTTCTTTCGGTCATTACCCAAAGCTCATGACCATAGGTGAAGATTGGGACGTAGATCGACCGGTACATCGAGAGCCTGGCTTTCTGGCTCAGCTCCCTCTTCACCACGACAGATCGGCTCAGCGTCCGCATCACTGCAGACGCCGAACCAATCCGCCTGTCGATCTCCCGATCCCTCCTACCCTCACTCGTGAACAAGACCCCGAGATACTTAAACTCCTCCACTTGAGGTAGGACTTAATTCTTCTGCTTATATTTAAAATATATTCACAGATTTAACACTGAACAAGCAAGAGCAAAGAAATGTCAATCATCCCCTTGAGTAAACGGTTTACTGTTCATGTCTATTATGGAGTCTTTTAACTTAGAGCAGCACGTTTCAGGCCCCACATACAAAATGGGCCACACTCTAGATCTTGTTTTCTCTTTGGGACTAAACATCAATCATTTACATGTTGAAGAAGTTCATGTGAGTGACCACAGCTGCATTTTCTTTAATGTCCTATCCAATGTTGAATCTGTCCCTCACAACCTAAAATCAAAGAGACGTATCATTAATCAGTCAGCGGTGGATGGATTTTCTAGATTATTTTACAGCAGCTCAGTTCAGGGTGACGATCCAAGCTTATTCATCCAGTCTTTGCATAAACAATGCTGCAGTATCTTAGATAAAGTAGCTCCTGTTAAGCAGAAAACTTTTTCTAGCAAGAGAAAACGTCCCTGGATTAATCAAAAACATTTACAGTCTCAGAAGGACATGCCGTAGAGCCGAGAGGCGTTGGAAGTCAGCTAGATTAGAAAGTCCCAGGCTGTACTTTAAAGAACTGATAGCATCTCTGAATGAGATGGTGAAAACTTCCAGGGCCACTTACTTTGCTCAGCTGATTGCTGTAAACAAAAATAACTCTAAAGTCCTGCTTGACACCATAAACCAGATTGTTTCACCTCACGCCCCTCTTACGCCAGTTTACTCAAAGTCTGACTGTAACAACTTTCTAGAATTCTTTGAAAATAAAATCAGAAATATCAGGGCAAGTTTTTCACCCCCATCTACTTCCTACCCCCCCATCCAACCCCCTCCCTCTCAATCATGGTCTGTCTTTACTCCTGTAGATTTCCAGTACATTTGCCTCATTCAGAAATACATTAAACCAACCTCATGCCCTGCTGATTTCATTCCTACTACATTGTTAATCAAGATGTTTGACCAAATAGGTCCATGCATTGTAGATTTTATTAATTTATCCCTACAATATGGCTCTGTATCATCTGTTTTCAAACATGCAGTTATTGAACCTATCCTTAAAAAAACCAAGTTTGGACTCATCTCAGCCTAAAAATTACAGACCCATTTCTAAATGACCCTCTATCTCTAAAATATTGGAAAAGGATGTGGCAGAACAGCTGATTACTTTTCTGGAACTACACAACAGCTTTGACGAATTCCAGTCTGGTTTTCGGAAAAAGCATTCAACAGAAACAGTTTTGCTTAAAGTTTCCGGTGATCATGATGGCTGCAGACAACGGGGAGTTCACAGTGTTCAGTGTTAGTATTGTTAGATCTCTCTGCAGCTTTTGACACTCTTGATCACAGCACCTTAATTAACAGACTTGGTGACTCAGTGGGGATCTCTGGAACTGTTCTAGACTAGAAGTTACAGTGTCTGTATAAACCAAATCATGTCAGATTCTACTGATCTGTTCTGTGGGGTACCCCAAGGCTCTGTTTTGGGTCCACTCCTGTTTCTGCTGTGCATACACCCTCTTTGATTATTTTCATAATGTTTCTTATCACCTATATGCAGATGATATTCAGGTGTACTGCTCCTTTAAGGATTCTGAGTTCTACAAACTGTCTGAATTACTAGAGTGCCTATCAGCTATCACCAGCTGGCTAGAAGAAAACTTCCTTCAAACTCTGAAAAGACTGAATGTTATCATTGCCTCTGAGAGCATGGTTCCCCTGATTAGTCTAAAACTTGGTCATTTATCCTCTGCCGTCAAGACAAATTTAAGGAATTTGGGTGTTATTTTTGACCGATCAATGTCTCTTGAAGGTCACTCAAAAACGTTGGTCCGAAACTGTTTTTATCATTTAAGAAATATCTCCAAACTGCAAAGGTTGTTGTCAAAACATGAACTTGAAATGGTTCTCCATGCCTTTATCTCCTGCCATCTAGATCACTGTAACACACTCTTCACATGTTTTAACAAAAAGCACACATCACTCCTATTCTGATGTCTCTGCACTGGTTACCCGTTAACTTTAGAGTCAATTTTAGAATCCTGACTAGAACTTTCAATGCTCTACATGGTCAAGCTCCTCCCTATATTACTGAACTGTAAAAGCTTTATGCTCCAACCCGAGCCCTCAGGTCCACACACCAGAACCTCCTAGAAGTTCCAAAGACCAGATACAAAAGTCGAGGTGATCGCTCCTTCCAGACTGTTGCACCCCGACTCTGGAATGATCTTCCTTTATCCTTACGCACCATGGACAGTCTGGACACTTTTAAAAAACAACTAAAGACCCTTTCATTTAAAGCTGCTTTTACCTAAACCTTTTATTTTCTTATTTTTAACTCAAATTTTTAATCTTTCATCTGTTAATGAAAAATTAATAATTTTGTGATTTTATTTTTTCTGACGTTAATCTGATTCTGTTTTGAGAGCATTTAGATTTTATTATGTTAATCTGTTTATGATTTTGTGACTTTGTTTTATTTTGTTTTGATCTATGTGAAGCACTTTGAGGTTCAATGTCTGTGACGAGTGCTATATAAATAAAATGTACTTACTTACTATGAATGCTAGTTTCTACAGAAGAGGATTAGGGACAATGCTGACATTAATCTCAAAATTATGACTTTTTTCAGAATTCTAACTTTTTACATCAAAATCTTAACTTTTTTTCTCAGAATTTTGATTCTTCCCCTCAGAATTCTTCAATTAATTTGACTTTGATCTTAGAATTCAGAATTCCAAATTTAATCAAAGACTTTTCCCCTCAGAATTCTGACTTCTGAGATTAAAGTCAGAATTCCAAGATCTGTCTCAGAATTTAAATAAAATGTCAAGACTTTTAAATCTTTTTTTTCTTTTCAGAGCCTCTAATCCTCTTCTGTAAACTTCTGGTTAGGACCGGCTGTTCACGCCACTGAATTAACAGCAGAAAGTGGTAGAGAACGCAGAGGAGAGGAGAGGAGAGGAGAGGAAAGGAGGAAGCACATGGATCAGATGTTCGTAGCCTGAAGGGAGTCCTCACTTTCATCTCAGAGATGGGGGAGATGGGAACTCATTTTCACCTCTGCTTGGCGCTCCTTTGATAGCGAGCTAAACTTATAAGACTTTGCAGACTGCCTTGAAAACAGAACTTTGCTGCATTCTGCAGGTTTACTTCTGCAGGTATTTGTGTTCACACGTAAATCAATTAAAATATCCGACTCTGTTTCCGCTTGTATCAGTGACACATGCAGTTGCTTGTCTGAATGTGTCAATGATTTGTCTCAACTGCAATAAACTCCTGCAGATTCACAGACTGCTGCTCTTTAAAGACCCCAGAACATTGGACCAGGTCTACTGTGAAGACCTTCGACAGATCTATTCTACTTTGTCTCTGAGTCACATCTGTCCCTTCAGATTAAAATAGTTTTAGGTAAAACTTAGGAATATGGCAAATTTACCCCAATATTATTAGTTATAACTTTTATACTTCAACAGTCTAAAGTTGATTTTCACCTTTAGGCATGTATGTATCATGCAAAACATCGCAGTGACTGTTTGAACTTTATGGTGAAAAACATCAATTAAAAAACAGTGTTCAGGATATTTTTTCCCTTTTTATTTGGTTTGGTGATATCTTTTCCATCCATCCATCCATCCATCCATCCATCCATCCATCCAGTTTTGTCTGCAGAGTTGGGTTGCAGGGTCAGTAACCTGAGCAAAGAGGCCCAGACTTCCCTTTCCCCAGCTACTTCTGCCATGGTAGAGCATTCCTCAGTGTTCCATCCATAGCTTCAACTAACAAAGCCCAGTCACCCCTGAGTTTCTGCTTCTTCCTCAGAACCTGAAGCTGATCTGCTGACCTCAGGGACCAGGACCTAAAAGCATCACATCAGTCTTCCTGTTTTTGAAATGAAGACAAGTAGAAGATATCCATACTCTAACCTCATCAAGGCTTTTCAACAAAGGATCTAAGGAAAGTGGGTGGCAATGTTTACAGGTCATGTAAACCTGGGTGTCATCTGCATAAAAATGGATAAAAACACCCACATCTAAAAATTTTACCCAAGTGGCAACAAATATAAGAAAAACAAAATTGGGCCAAGTACTGACCCCTGAGGAACCCTACACACAAGAAAACAAGATGATGCAAAGCCACCTACCTGGCAGACAGACAAGCTAACAATTGTTCAAAATGTCCTTAATGTTTCTCATGATGTTGTTCATCCAAACACAGCATCTCTTGTTATTGTATTTTATTATTAAGTGGACAAATCAGTGATTTTTGCCTTTTTCATGGTCAAAAGCATCTCGCTGCAGCATAAATGTCTGCTTACTTCAGGATATTACTCACATGTTTGTACCTTGAAAAATTCCCCAAGGCAGCAAAACATAAAAAAGGTTTTACTCATGAAAGCTATCTTAGTTCGTGCACCTTCTGGCTCTACTTTCAACTTCTTATCTAGAAACTTCATCTGTTTTCTTCCTCTGGATCTCTTACACACAGCTTATTTTTAATTCATTTTTGCTAATGTTTATTGTTTTTTAAACCGAACCACCACCATGCCCTCTGGAGTTGTCCTAATTCCTTTTACTCTTTAACGTAAAAATGTCCTTAAATGTAGAACGAATCATTTTAGATGCACTTAAGCTGCAGCCAGGGAAAGATATAGGATATTATTTTTAATAAGTGAAGTGATCAGTATCTGGTTATTGACTGAATTTAGTTGTTTTGGCTTTTGGAGTTTGAATGTTTCACTGCAGTATTTACAGGTGATGAAATTCTGAGAAAGTCTACATGCAGGATTACACACAGACATCTGAGGATTATGTAGTAAAAAGAGGTGCAAGAATTACATGTTACTAAAAGTATGTTGATTTTTTAAAACCTCTTCCTCCCACAAAATCTGAGAGGAAGGGAGGCTAATATTCAAAACCACAACTCCAAAGATAATAATCACCTTTTAAGGGCTCCACGTTTCATTTCAAAAGACTACATTTTTATACAATGACATCTTTCACGGACTCGAAAACCAAATTTCTACATTAAAAGTATTCATTTAACTTCCTGCAAATGTGCTGAAATTACTGAGCAGGCTGGAAAAAGTGAACCTCTATGCTTACTAATTCTCAGAAAGCTACCAGAGGTCAGCAGCTCCAATTAAGGTAATGAGATTTGAAGCAAGGGATGTAGAATTTCCATTTTTCACATAAAGTCAAACTAAGCCAGCTTTTTTGTTTGAAATTCTCAGAAAAGATGAATTATTGTGAGCAATGCCTCTGCCTCGACAGCTTATTCTAAGTTTGAAGAAACCAAAATAGAGGAAAACGCATCCGCAGAAGAGTAGAAAAACATTTATCCACAGTAAAAACGGTTTCAACGGATATACTCAAGTTTTAGTTAAGATGACAACAAAAGCACAGCTTGAAATCTAGAATGAATGTGGATGAACCCTAGAAACACGGAGCTCATGGGTACAAAACATGAATAAAACATCAAAGATAAACATTACTAATGGAAAGATACAAGATGAAAATTTGTGCTCTTGAAAAACAAAAGTTTTAATTGTATTATTCATGAAGGGACAATAAATGATTGCATTGTAAACCAAAAACTACTATTTTCCAAAAACATAAATGTGCATGTGTGTGTGTGAGAACAAAGCGGGTGATAGTTTAAAGGTTGAATATGGAACGCTGACACTGGCGAACACTCTGGCGACCTCTGGTGGTCACAGGTGGTATTGCAACAACAGGACTACAGTGCTTTTCCAGCCCCTGGGATGTTGGTTCACTGCTGACATGTTCCAGCACCATGTTCAGAGACAAATTGTACAGGATAAGGACTAATTTCTACTAATACATTTATTTTACAACAGTAATGTTGGAACATCTTCTGGGCTCAGAATCAGCTGTTTGACTTGTCAAGTCCGCCATTTTACACTGCGCAACAGTGCCCTCTAGCAGCTGGCAGATGTAAAACAAAACAAAACAAAACAAAAAAAAAAAACAGTGTTGTGCCCGACAGAATAAAAATTTGATTATTTATCTTTTTTAATACAGCTTTTAAAGGAGAAACTGTACATTCATTCTGCACACATCTGAACGCCCTGCTGAGGTATTATTGTTTTTTACAAATAGCTTTTTATTACAACATCTAATTAATCTATTTATAACTAGTACTTTACTAAAACAGCTGTACTGTCTTCTGTCCTCTGGTGGAGAAATGAGGTAGTTGGGCTGAGAAGCGTAAATTTTAAGATTAATAGTCATATTAAAATTTATTGCTATTAATAAAAAAAGTTAATCAATGGTTTCATTTTAATTTTCATCCATTATTTCCATCTAATAAACCGTTAGTTTCATTAAAAGTGAAATTTTACAATGTTTCAGCAAGTATACATAGGCAGGCCCAGTATGGATAAACGGTATGGGTCCCTACAGGTTTTGTCCGTGGTTTTCAAGGTAACTCCACAGTCTGGGTCCCTCTGAAAATCCATGTAGGGCCCATTAAAAGCTGTACATGGGCAAACCCCTTATGGGGCCACCACTGAAACCTGGTGGAAGCCTTATGGTTTGCTCATAAATGTTCCATATGGGGCCCACCGATGTACTGGTCCCAGCTCTCCCAAAGCAACAGGCTGTTTGAAGCTAAAATCAGCTAGGTATGAACATGAGCTCCTCCAAAGCGATGGTTGTTGACAGTAACAAGGTTGGGTTGGGAATGAGTCTGTGCCTTAAGCAGAAGACTTCATGTGTTTTGTTTGTTGGTGTCTAACTTGGGAACAACTTGGGATTCCCCAGGTAGAGCTGAAGTGTCACTGGTCTTCTTCTGTGACTCTGACTTGGATAAGATGTGGAAGACGGAAGGATATGAATAAAGAGTTAAGGCATTCCTGATGTGTGTATTTACTTGATGACTTATCCGCTGTAAAAGATTATTAATGAGAACAAAAAGGACCTCTGGTGCAGTTCATTAATATTGGAGCCGAGTAGCCTTCGGCTGAAGATGCTCCAGTGTTTGATCAGCATAGAGGGCATCCAATGCTGTCTTTTATGCTTAGCTGCTTTTGTAACTTTCTGTTATCATTACGACAAGGACCAAAGAACGGCCTCCAGCCTTTATTTGATCACTTTGTTCAGTTTCTTGGGAGTCTCTATGAGAAGACTGGCCTCTCACCCAAAAACCTTTAAATTTGTGCAGTGTTGCTGCAAACAGTAGTAAACTTGGATATGTCCTTTCTTGTGCACATTTCCAATAATCCGTGTTTGTTTTCACTTTTAAAATGAGGAACTTGTTCAACATAAAGCCATTCAATTACAGAGGTGTGGACTCAAGTCACATGACTTGGACTCGAGTCAGACTCGAGTCATTATTTTAATGACTTCTGACTTGACTTGATAACATTTATTAAGACTTACGACTTGACTCGGACTTGAACGCCAATGAATTACGACTTGAATCGACTTGGATCTGTTGACTTGATGATGACTTTAGCGTATTTGATGTTTTAGCACAAAAGTGACACGACATGGACAAAAATCATAAATCATTCTTCATTCTGGGTTAGATCTTGGTCTGCTGAATGCAGCAGCACTTTGTTTATAATCAGTTTCAGTTTCTGCTTGTATGAGTGAATAAATGAAGTTTTAAGAAGCTTTATTTCTGGAATGTATTTATTATCATTGTCATTAAATAGAATTTGGACAGATGACTTGATTGTGACTTGAAAATTCAAAGTTAAGAACTTGGAATGAGTTGGACTTCCACATCATTGACTTTGGACTCGACTTGGACTTGGCTGTCTTTGACTTGGACTTGACTCGAGACTTGACTGGAAAGACTTGTGACTTACTTGTGACTTGCAAAGCAGTGACTTGGTCACACCTCTGTTCAATCAACTGACCCACACCTCTGACCTCTCATCCATCCATTTCCATCCACTTTCTTCTGCTTATCTGGAGTCGGGTCGTGGGGGCAGCAGCCTAAGTTGAGAGGCCCAGACTTCCCTGTTTCGATCACATGGCTTCTCCTACCACTGCTATGCAGATGACACCCAGCTTTATCTGTCATTTCCACCGAACGTCTACACTGTCTCTGCACGAATATCAAACTGTCTCTCTGATATATAAAAATGGATGAAATCCCACCATCTCCAACTCAACCTCTCTAAAACTGAACTACTTGTCCTCCCAGCAAAACCATCCATACAGCACAATATCTCAATCCAAAATGACTTCCTATCTCTGGCTCCTTCAAAGGCAGTTCGAAATCTGGGTGTTGTGATTGATGAACACCTGACCTTTAAAGATCATGTTGCCTCTGTTGCTCGTTCATGCCGCTTTGCGCTGTATAACATACGAAAGATCAGACCATACCTAACAAAACATGCCACCCAGCTCCTGGTGCAATCTACTGTCATCTCCCGCCTCGATTACTGCAATGCCCTTGTGAGACCTCTTCAAATGGTCCAGAACGCAGTGGCGCATCTGGTCTTCAATCAGCCAAAAAGAGCACACGTCACCCCTCTGTTCACTGAGCTCCACTGGCTACCGCTAGCAGCACGCATCAAATTCAAATTGTTAACACTAGCATACAAAGTCCGAGATGGTACAGCTCCCATCTACCTGAATCCTCTTGCAAAGGCTTACATCTTGGCCCGGCCGCTCCGGTCATCACAGGATCGTCGGCTAGCAGTGCCTACTCCACACTCACGACAATCCAGACTCTTCTCATGCATCGTTCCACAAATGTGGAATGACCTTCCAAGCACTACCAGGACAGCGGCTTCCTTTTCAATTTTCAAGAAACTCCTGAAGACCCTGCTCTTCAGAGAGCATCTTCTAAACTAGCACCTTCCCTGCATCCGTCCCCATCTCTACCGTCCACTCCTTTGTTCCCTCCTCTCCATGATTGATGTCAAGTTGTTGTTATTGTTGTTGTTAGCCTCAAGGGCAACATGCCGATTATCACTTGTAAGTTGCTTTAGACAAAAGCGTCTGCTAAATACATAAACATAAACATAAAATCCAGAAGGTTTTGGAAGGCATTTACCTGTATTTCTTATAGTTTGCCATATAAATTGGATTGTTGACAGTTGGGCTGCAACGATTAGTCGACGTTGTCAACAAATATCGACACTAGAAATAGTCAACAGTGAATTTCACTGTCGACGTTGTCGCCAGACGTGTTTTTTCTGACCGTGTGAGACATCTCACTTCATTAAATGATAAATGACCCACACTTGTATAGCGCCTCTCAGATTAAGGACTCCAAAGCGCTTTACACTACAGTATCAATCATCCATTCACACACACATTCACACACGCGCAATAGCTTCCCTGCTGAGCGCCAACTAGCAGAAATGTCGGCGTCCAACACAGCAGCTACGCGTACCAAAACATCAAAAGTTTGGGAGCATTCTAGCCTGGATTCGGCGAATAAAAAGATTACCTGCATTATTTGTGAAGCAGTCCTTGCGTATCACGGCAGCACTTCGGTGATGCATGAACACTTAATGAGAAAGCACGTCGAACAGCTGAACGAAACAGAGTCTGACTCACCTCTGTAAGATTTAAATAACACGAAAGCCAATACGTTTTGTTTTGGATGTACATTTTTTAAACGTATTTTTGCTTTTTTAAAAGAGATATTTAAAGTTATGCCCAACTGTGCCTGACAAAAGTATTTTAATTCTATTTATGCATTTATGTCTATACTGACTGAGCACTGTACCTAATTGGTGTTAGACAGGGCAATTTTATTTACTTTAGTATGAATTGGCCTTTCAGCAGCAAAGTTCAATAAAACATGCATTTTCCATTGAAGTACCCATCTTTCTTGTGTTTATTATCATTTTTCACATAATTAAAGCAATCTCATGCTAAATTTAAGAAAAATTAATTAATTATATGATTAGTCAACTAATCGTTTCAATAGTCGGTGACTAGTCGACTATTAAAATAGTCGTTAGTTGCAGCCCTAGTTGACAAATGTTAAACCTTGTGTAGAAAAGAACTTAATCCTCCCAGTGCTGTATAATTTCATCAGGATACTTTATCTATTGATGGACACCTCCCTACTGTCACAGAACATCATCCAAATCTTAAAATATGGTCCTGAGAGCTGTGTGCTCATTCCGATTATGGATGCTTTGCAGACCCTTAAGAGGTCAATGATTGAAAAGATGTGTCTTAACATTTACAGAAGAAGGTAAAACTATCTATGATTTGGAGCTTGGAACAATTTGAATGTTAGTCCAGAAATCTAGACAAACTATAGCTGTAGGCTTGTCTCTGCGAGTTGGTCTAGTCACGCTCCATTGTAGCCTCAGCAGGACTCCCACTGGCTCGGCTAAATTTAGACCAGGCCAATCACAGCCCTCTAAATCTGTGGAGATGCTGGGCGGAGCTGTGATGGAGCAAAACAACAAAGATGACGGTGGCTCTGATTGGTGCTAGTGCTGTCCAGTTGTGTGCAGAGACAGTTTGAAAGACAACCATAAATTTTGCCTCTATGACAAAGTCTCGTCTATGGATCGTGGCCAGACTTTACATTTAAACAAATAGCACGACTTGCCAGGCTATTTGAATGATGCAAAAACAAACAAAAAAAATCAGAATTTAGAGTAAAAAATTGCAACTAAAATGTAACCAGAGATTTTATGGTCTTGTTTAGAATTTTTGCCTTGCGATTGTTAGATTTATTGTGTACTATTACTACTATAAACTACAGATACATTTGAGTATCCGAAAGGGCTCAGTAATAGTTTGCAACACTTAAAAACACAAAAACAAACAACAAAAACATAAATACTTTAGATCCACAAAAGCATAAAACTTGCATGACCCAGAACTTCCAAATGGACCCCACACAAACAAACTCAATATCTGCACGAAGCAGTAATGGATTGTAGGCACGCTCACACAATAGCTCTTATGTAAACACACACAGATCGATGCATTGTCTGTTACTATACTTAGGTCCTCCACTGAAAGTAGATTAAAAGTGGAAAAGGACAAGTTGAGGAGAGAGCAGGACATGCTGATGTATTGCAAACGATCAATTTTAAGAGTGGCTGGACTGGGGAGATAGTGCAGAGAGCTTCTTTGTGTATTTTTACGTCACTATGTGATAATCTGCAAAGTTAAACATTTGTTTGGATTACAGACTAAAACCTTAAGTAGGAGAATGTTTCTGAGTATGCGTGAGTGTGTTGGGTTTGCACCTGGATGATGATGCTCCTGTTGTGTCGTGACATGTTAATGCTGTGTGGTTGTCCATTAGCCAAGTTCCGCTGGTCAACATCTATAGCAAATGGCTCCTTTAGCCCACCTAGGTTGTATCGGACCTGCAGGGAACCTGAAGTGACACAGAAAATTCAAAATTAAGATGATAAAAATAACAAAAATAAATAAATAAACAACTATTTTTCCAAAGTCTACATCATCTATAGGTCTTATGCTCTCTTTCTCATTCATTAACCAGCTCAGTGGCCTAGTGGTAGAGTGTCCGCCCTGGGGTTGGGAAATCGGGGTTCAATTCCTGGTCGGGTCAAACCAAAGACTAAAAATGGGACCCAATGCCTCCCTGCATAACACTCAGCTTTTAAGGGGGTTGGATAGGGGGATTAAACCACCAAATAGTTCCCGAGCACAGCCATCGCTGCAGCTCGCCGCTTCCCTCCATGGGGATGGGTCAAATGCGGAGATGAATTTCACCAGTGTGTGATGATGACTATTGGACTTTAACTTTGACTTTAACATTGCCTACCCACTCTGTATTTGGCCACTGTTCAGATATTTTAGTAGCCTAGAAATCTGTCAGTAACAAAGAATTGGTTGGCCTAGCCATGCTCCATTGTACTAAGCAAGTCTACCATTGGTCCCGACAATTTTAGGTTCAGCCAATCACAGTTCAGTGTTTGTTGAGAGCTACTGGGCGAACTTTGCACCAGAGCTGCGACCAGGAACAAAAACAAAGATGGTGTCGGCTCTGGAACAGCACTCATTTGAAACAGCTTTGGCGTCAACTTTGGATGACTTAGACTTTCTTTAAGACACGAACAGATAGAAGCACTTAAGTCCTTCAATTTGAACAGGGATGCATTTGCTTCTTCTTCTTTGTTGATGTATGGTGGACTGTCCTGTGGACAAATTTCCATAGCAGTGAATACATCACTTTATTTAACATTCAGACTAGTTTGCAGACTTCAATGCTCACGTGGGCAATGACAGCATGACCTGGAGGGGTGTGATTGGGAGGAACGGCCCGCCTGATCTGAACTCAAGTGGCGTTTCGTTATTGGACTTCTGTGCAAGCTGCAGGTTGGCAATAACGAACACCATGTTCGAACATAAGGATGCCCATCGGTACACTTGGTACCAGGGCAGCCTAGGTCGCAGGTCGATGATAGACTTTGTAGTCGTATCATCTGACCTACGGCCGTAAGTTTTAGACACCCGAGTGAAGAGAGGAGCGGAGCTGTCAACTGATCACCACCTGGTGGTGAGTTGGATCAGATGGCAGGGGAAGATGCCGCGTAGACCTGGCAGACCCAAACGCATAGTGAGGGTCTGCTGGGAACACCTGGCAGAAGAACCTGTCAAGACGGTCTTCAAATCCCACCTCCGGCAGAGCTTTGACCGCGTCCCGAGAGCAGTGGGGGACATTGACTCCGAGTGGGCCTTGTTCCACTCTGCGATTGTTGAGGCAGCTGTTGCTAGCTGTGGTCGCAAGGTGGCCGGTGCCAGTCGTGGTGGTAACCCCCGTACCCACTGGTGGACACCAGAGGTTCAGGGAGCCGTCAGGCTAAAGAAGGAAGCCTACAGGGTGTGGCTGGTCTGTGGGTCTCCGGAGGCATCAGACAGGTACCAAATAGCCAAGCAGGGTGCAGGAGTTGCAGTTGCCGAGGCAAAATCTCGAGCATGGGAGGAGTTTGGTGAGGCCATGGAGAAAGACTATCGATCGGCTCCAAAGAGGTTCTGGCAAACTGTCCGGCGCCTCAGGAGAGGGAGGCAGCAACTCGCTCACACTGTGTACAGTGGGGATGGGGAGCTGCTGACGTCAACTGGGGCTATAGTCGGACGGTGGAAGGAATACTTTGAGGAACTCCTCAATCCCACCTACGCGCATTCTGAGGAGGAACCAGAGCCGGGAGACCTGGGCATGGACTCTCCAATCTTGGGGGCAGAAGTTGCTGAGGTAGTCAAACAACTACGCAGCGGCGAAGCACCGGGGGCAGATGAGATTTGTCCTGGGTATCTCAAGACTATGGATGTTGTAGGGCTGTCGTAGTTGACACGTCTATGCAACATTGCATGGTCATCGGGGGCAGTTCCTAGGGAGTGGCAGACCGGGGTGGTGGTCCCCATCTTTAAAAAGGGTGGCCTTAGGGTGTGTTCCAACTATAGGGGGATCACACTCCTCAGCCTCCCTGGAAAGGCCTACTCCAAGGTACTGGAGAGGAGGGTCCGATCGATAGTTGAATCTCGGATTGAGGAGGAGCAATGTGGTTTTCGTCCTTGCCGTGGAACTGTGTACCAGCTCTATACCCTTGCAAGGGTGATGGAGGGGGCATGGGAGTTTGCCCAACCAATCCACATGTGTTTTGTGGATTTGGAGAAGGCTTATGACCGTGTCCCCAGGGGCACCCTGTGGGAAACACTCCAGGAGGTGGGTGGCTTTCTGTTAAGGGCCAATCAGTCCCTTTACCAGAGGAGCGCGAGTTTGGTCCGCATAGCCGGTAGTAAGTCGGACCTGTTCCCGGTGAGGGTTGGACTCCACCAGGGCTGCCCTTTGTCACCGGTTCTGTTCATTACCTTTATGGACAGAATTTCTAGGCGCAGCCGTGGTGTGTAGTGTGTTGAGTTTGGTGGCAGGAGAATCTCGTCTCTGCTTTTTGCGGATGATGTGGTCCTCCTAGCTTCATCCAGCTCTGACCTTCAGCTCTTGCTGGGTAGGTTCGCGGCCGAGTGTGAAGCGGCTGGGATGAGGATCAGCACCTCCAAATCTGAGACCATGGTTCTCGACCGGAAAAGGGTGGCTTGCCAACTCCGGGTCGGGAGAGAAGTCCTAACACAAGTGGAGGAGTTTAAGTATCTTGGGGTCTTGTTCACGAGTGTGCGTAGGAGGGATCGGGAGATCGACAGGCGGATTGGTTCGGTGTCTGCAGTGATGTGGACGCTGAGCCGATCTGTCGTGGTGAAGAGAGAGCTGAGCCAGAGAGCCAGGCTTTCGATTTACCGGTCGATCTACGTCCCAATCCTCACCTATGGTCATGAGCTTTGGGTAATGACCAAAAGAACAAGATTGCAGATACAAGCGGCCGAAATGAATTTCCTCCGTAGGGTGGCCGGGCTCAGCCTTAGAGATAGGTTGAGGAGCTTGGACATTCGGGAGGGACTCGGAGTAGAATCGCTGCTCCTCCGGATCGAAAGGAGTCAGTTGAGGTGGTTTGGGCATCTGGTCAGGATGCCTCCTGGGCGCCTCCCTGGGGAGGTGTTTCGGGCATGTCCTGCCGGCAGGAGGCCCCCGGGTCGACCCAGGACACGTTGGAGAGGTTACATCTCCAATCTGGTCCGGGAACGCCTTGGGGTCCTGCCGGAGGAGCTGGTTGAGGTGGCCGGGGAGAGGACGGTCTGGAGCTCCCTAGTTGGGATGCTGCCCCCGCGACCCGGACCCGGATGAGCGGAGGAAGACAACAACAACAACGAATAGTTTGCATGTACAAGACTTTTGTGAGAAGTTTTGTATATGACTGGATTATATGGGGATGTAATATGAAACAGATTGTAAGACTAATATAAAATTGTTTTTATGCAATTTAGTACCAAAGTGTCTTAATTTTGTTTCCACTTTGTTCTCTCTCATTTTTTCCCACACTTTCTAAAACTTGGAAACTACAATAAAAAGCAAGTGAGAGGAATTTAAGAAGGGTTTCTGACCTGCAAAACCTTTGCAACTATCTTAAGAGAAAATTTCTCACAGATTTTTTGAGCATATTCAAAATTCTAGCAGCTTTGTAACAAGGATTTGCTACTTATGTGCACAAATCGAGAACCTTCGCAAACATTTTAAGACATTTTGGAAACTCCCCCAAGAAAATACCGTTTACCAGCAGTGGGAGCCCAGTAAGAAGCTGGTTTTAGTTAATCATTAACAGCTTATAGTAGAATAGAAAATATGAAAATGAGTGCGTTTGTTTGTGCAGAAGTTTTATATATGTGGCAGCCTCAGGTGGAAACCATCAGATAATTCCCAATGTTCTCACCTGTCATAAATAATGTCATTTTACATTGTATTTAGTCACTAATCCCCCCACCCCCCCGCGCGCTTCCTGTCCGGCTGTGAAGTGATAAGAATTGATGTCTGAATGCCGAAGACAAGCCTTACAGTTTTACTCTCACAGATGGAGCATTATAGCCTCTTCCATGCCTGATACCAAAACTTTATTAGAAACATTTTTAGTTGTTTTAATTCCCAACGGACATTGAGACAGAAGTAAAGGGGGGGAGGGGTTGATAAAAAACACGGGAGCTGCGGATATGCAGGCAGACCGAGGCACCACCCACAGGCAGAATAAAGTGGCAGGTGGAGGGGTAGGCAAAGACGTTGTAGCACCATGAGTCGTCCCAGGAGAGGGGAGGAGTCCAAGACCCCACCTGACATATACAGTCACACGCAAACACATATGACCTAAAGACTTACAAGAATGTACGTCAAACACACACTCACGCTCCCCATACACATCCTTCTCACTTTGGTCCAGGTACTGATGCACAGAGGGCACAACTATTCCCCGACACCAAAACAAGCCTTGTTCTGCTGGGGTAATGATGAGCAGGTACTCCCGCCCAACGCAGGAGATCTAATTTGTCATTAGTCACCAATTTGTCAAAGTGTTTCATTCTTTACTCAGAAATGAAACTAAAGCTTCCAGATCTCCCAAACAACATCAGTGGATCTTACCGTTGTGTCTCAACACCACAGCTAGGTAGTCCTGCGCCTTGGAGCTCACGTACATGAGAATGGCCGGTGCGCTGGATGTGCTGAAGCTGAAGGCCACCTCCTCCTTTGTTAAATTAACTTCATTTTGCATCAGTTGTTGTGGCAATGCTTTTGAGTCCTTACTGGCTCCTGGAACTGGTTCAGGCATGAAGTTGTACTTGACCATTGTTCCGGCCTCAAAGAAACCCCCAACATCTGGAAAAACATGAAAATTAACCATGTGTGATACAATCCAATGCAAATTCAACCAGTAAATCTTTGTACATGCTTAGAAACCGTGGCACAAAAAGTCTAAAGAGAAAGGCACCTTTCATCATTACCGAACCGTGGGGAGCCACTCACAAACTCATGCACGCAAAGACACAACGAGGTAAACATAATATTTAGCCTGAGGGGAATGAGCATCAATAGGAGTGTGTTGAGAAGGTGCAGTAAAGTGGGTGTTAAATTGCTGCTCTCCAGCATCTGAAACCAAACAATAAACCTTTTAACAGTACATTAACAAAGAATACTGCATATTTCAGCCATTCCAAGGGTGCTTTTTGATTCTCGTAATCAAATGTTGAAAAGAAGAAACCTCATTTCCAACCTATAACATACACCAGTGATGCTGCACCTGTGTTTCTGCAGAAAAAGTGCAGAAAATTAAAAAGAACAACTGCATTATTTCAGAGATTTGTGTGTTTTTCTGTAACTATGCCTTGACATGTTTGCCTTAGCTTTTATAAACGGTAGAATTGCAGCCGAACACATTTATAAAAATTTTAGAAAGCTTCACTGCACGCCTGTCTCCCACCAGACCCGAGCTGATAAATTCTTCATGGTACATTACTTAAATTTAATAGGAGCCTTATTAATAGAAAATGGGCAAGTTCTCCGGCTGCTCCTCTTTCTTTGCAGACAGAACCTTGCCTGTATTTAGATCATCACAAGTCAGGAGAAAAGCATTTCATCGACTGCTTTTGAGTGACGAAGATTTCAAAGAGCTCTACTTGTAAGTTTGTTTTCTAAGGAGGGGTCTTCCGTTCACAGCCTCTTCATTGAACTCAACATGGACTTTTCAGTGTCTTGTCTCCAGAATGAAGCGATGATTGCTTTAGAAAGCGTGCAGCATTTCCATCTGAGTAGCATCTTTTCCTACAGACTCAACAACGCACAAGGCGCTTTTGTAAATCTTTCCTCTCCAAAAAAGAAAACCCATCCCTGATTAAAAAAATCTTTTGAATTTGTCATGAGCAACACTATATTCCTATATATTTACTGTCCAGTCCTCACACTCACTACTTACCTACGACCTATGAACCATCCAGGCATAAAAGACTCCTAAACTCCAGGGATGAAATAGAATTTAGAGATCATTGCCATTTAAATTTATTTCAGATGAATTTGAGAACAAATGCTAACAATAAAACTGTTTGAGACAAACAGAAAGGTTGTATTTTTTAATATATTTGCTGAGACCTGCCCTAAAGATGAACTAAACCAGTAATTGTTGGCGACAACTGCAAATGATGGTCATGAGTTCTGAGGGGTTCTCAGATGTGGGAATCATGGAGGCTGGCACTCATCTTGCTAGAATTTAGAAAACGTAAAAAAAATTCTGCAGCAAATTTTTTTTCAAAAGAGTCTCCATGTCTGGGAGCCTTTGGTTTGTGTGAGTACGAAAGTGCGAGAGGTGGATTCAAAATAATAAATAAATATGGACCAATAATTTGCATAGCTGTTAAAATGTTTCAGGAATTTGATCACATACCTTATATGATAAATACAACTATAAAAATGGTTGCAAAAGTATCATTTGCACAAATTCTGTGCAATTCCAACTGAAAACATACATATTTTCTTGCAGTTTTGCATCTCCACATGGTTGCCCAGCGAGGCAATGGCTTCATGGATGGAGCATCTTTCAGGTCCAGAAGCCATTTATCCGTTTATGTGGGGTTTTTTCAGCCAGGTACTTCCTCTGTACCTAACTGTCCACTTTCCTCATTTTTTTTAGCAAAAATTGCACAATTTGATGTTCTGTTCAGGACCAAGGACAGACAGGGAGCTGAAAAGCAGCCAAAGTCCAAACAAAACTTTGAAATCTGAAGAACAATTGATCAAACCCACCTCAAAAGAGTCTAACCGAAATAAGAATGAAAAAAAGGTCAATGTTTCTCATTTAAATCTTTTACAGATCACTCTTATCATGCTAATATTAAATTATATAACTGCAGTTATTTGTTTGATCAGAACATAGAGCGTTTTTTCTGATGGTTTGAGACATTCACGTGTTTATTTTCATCACATTTGCAGCAGCTCTAGTATGAATGAAGACCTCGTAGGTCATTCTCTGTGGGAAAAGAGCTCTAGCACCCCTGTTTCAGGAAATAGAAGTTAATCGGGGGAGTGGGGGCACAAAACAGGAGGATTGGGGGACTTGCATAATAATATTCATGATATACAAGCATTTTGCCTTTGATTGGCTAACAGCAACACGACTGTTCTACTGCCTGTGTTCGCTCTGCAACATTGATGTCCTCACAAATAACAAGCCTGAAGGAGTTCTGTCACTAATGCTAACAGTTAGCTTCTACTAGCCGAGATGTGCTCTGCTGTTTCCTGGATGCTAAACCAACAACAGGCTCCCCCGTCGTGAGCCAAGATGGGTGAGTCCATGAATGCAGAGTGACGGCATGATGTAGATCACGCGTTTCCCCGTCTGTTTTCTTTTGGCGGCCATTTTGACATTCAGCATTTGAAACTCAGAGTGACTGATCGTATTTAAAAATTAACAAGTACAAAAGGTTCCCCAGTGAACCTACTCTTTAAAAATCCAATCAGTCCAAATGATCAGCCTTTTGTAAAGACTCACGCCCAACCCGCCTCCGTCGTTGGTCCGCTGGGAGAAAACCAAAACACACTCGCAGCTTCAGAAACAGCAAGGATGAGAAACTATGTATTTTCACGACAGAGTGCGAATCTTCCAAAGATAAATCTGTCCAAGTCCATTCAGCTAATATGAACGTGCGATGTGAGTGCATGAGTGTTTCATTTACGTCTGTGCATGCGACCCTCAAGGGCAGAGAAGCCGAAGAATGAGAGTATATGATAACGACACTGGAGGGTCCTCTGAGCAGCGTGTAAATATGGAGACAATGGAAATGCACGATGCAATTATACCTGACTTCATGCATTTTTCACTCGTTGGGAGTAAAAGGGGAAAAAATACAATAGATTAAAGAGGGAGAAGGAGAGGAAAGACACAAAAAAGAGAGACGGACAGAAATAATACAGAGATATGAGCACAGAGGGAAAAACAAGAGTTTTAATGTTCTGCACAAAACAAACACAAGGGTGTGCTCTTTGCCTTTTTCTTGACTCCCTCCATCCAGCCTCCACATGCACACAAACGCATCACTCTCTCACAGACAGCACCTAATCTCCTTTCTTTAAATCTTGAAATACTTGATTGGTTCTGACAGAATTCAGAGGAGGTCTTTCCGTGTCTTATGCCAGCATATCACACAAACACACACACACACTGCTTTTCTGTCATCTTGTCACCCCCGCTGCCATGAGTGCTGAGGGAAGAAATAAAATAAAAAAAACACCATTCAACTTTAGGAAACAAATTAATTCACGTGTTGGAGATCAAGTCTCTGACTGGGAGCTTGCAGAACGCCTCTGACAACGGCGCTGCTCCTCTCCCCCAGAGAATTTTATGAAAACTTGTTCTGGGAAGTCAAACTTTAATAGAGTATCTAATGAATCCCAATGAAACAAACACGATGTTTTAGCAATATGCAATAGAGCAGAGTGGGAGTGTGATGTTTTCTATCTGTGATCTTCCCAAAAAATAATAAAAGAAAAGAAAAACAAACCCAGAGCTTTCCACTTGTCGCTGAAATCATTTTTACTTTATAAACATGTTCTGACCTTTTTTTTAAGTTTGATTCCCTGCTTATGCAAAAAATCAGCATTCAGCTAGCGCACCGTGAAGTCTGGATAGAATTGGTGTGTAAGCACTATATCGCTCTCAATCGATGCTTTTTATCACAAGTCCAAATTCTTTGAACACAGACGGCTGCAAACTGAAGAGGAAGTGAGGGCAATCAGAAAAAAGGCATTGAAACCACTCCAGAAGTAATCTATTGCTTACAATTTTGTTGATTGAAAAGAGTTAAATGATAAGATGCAAAGTGTTTAAAGTAGCACTAAATAGTTTTTTAAACTTTAAGCTAGAGCTTTAACGTTGATCTCAGTGATTTATGAGTTAGAAACTTGACCAGTTTCCTATTTGTCACCTCTCTGCAGCCCTCTACTGACCAAAACCCACACTTGATAGTTTTGTGGAGTGGGGTAGGTGTCCTAGAGGGGGAGCTCTTTACCTGCTTTACGACTGTTAACTATTGTGCTAGTGGTTAGCATCTTTAGTTCACAGATCAAAAAAAGCACAAGAAGAAGAAAAATATGAAGTTTGTTTTTCTGGTGGAGCATGGAAGAAAAAGTGAAGGAGTAACCTATTTGGAGATGAAGCAAAGAGCTAAAAAACCAGAGTGATCATCAGCACGGCCTACACTTGTTTGAGGAAGCTAAAGAAGGCTACAAACTCACTGACTGATGGTGACCTGGCTTTGTTGCTCCTGGACTTGTGAATAACATTTGTTGTCCAACAGTGTGGATCTTAGTTTGTTTTAGTATCAGTTGGCTCATGCTAGTGTTAGCTCATTGCTAGCGCTAGCTAACAGTTGTAATTCCACTTTAGATCAGTAGGGCAGAGCAGCAGGAAACTGCTTAGTGTTACTTTAAAGCTCTTATTCACTTGTCTTTTCAACACATTTGCATTGGTCTCTAGTGTAAAAGATGACTTGTGAGTCTTTGTTTCAGGAACTAGAAGTTATCTGGAGGAGTGGGGGCAGTATTCCGAGTTTTACTCATTATTATTCATGATATTCAGACATCTCACATCTGATCGGCCAACAGCAGTGTGATTCCACTGCTGACTCCATTTGCTCAGCAAAACTGATGTTTTATCTCCAATAATAACACAAACCTGGATGAGCTATGCCATGTTGTGGAGTTGCTAAGCTTATTATTGCTGAGAAGCTCACTTCTCTTCCTCATAGCTGCAAAAACCAACAAAAGTCTTCCCTTTTTGTAGTTTGACAAAGAAAATTCTGATTTTGGAGCAAAAGGTGAAACAAAGCTTCCATAAAATGAGCTTGAATCTCACATTAGGAAAATCTAACTTGTTTTTAAATAAAGGCTTCTGAAGAGGAGGAGCATAAAAAAGGGGGTCTCACCTGCGGTGCAGAACGGGCCGTTGAAGGCAGTGGTGGTACAGTCGCATAAATATCCATTATACCTCTCCACACACTTCCCTCCGTTCCTGCAGTACATCCCAAAACTGGTGCAGTGGCCCTGGCAGCCAGGCTTGACCCCTGGCGTGACCTTGGCCCTTTCCTCCAGGTCGAGGGTGACGCCGTTCATTCGCAGCGCTCTGATGCAACCCAGAAAACCTCTCTGACCCCCAGCAGCACCTGAGGAGCGCCAAAAACATGGATTAGGAGATTTAAAGTTTGGAGAAAAAAGGGTTCAGGGGTGCAGAAGTGATTCAGAACACAAGAGTCTGTGTTTTAATCAGTTTTGGAAACGTTAATATCCTAATGCCCCGAGGAAGCCGCTGATGTTATGCTAATCGTTCAGGCTGCAACACCGTTCTTGAAACAACCTTCAACTCGTTTGATTTCTTCGCTAATTAGAGCAGCCTAATGAACACGGCTTTCTTAATGAACATTTTGCAACAAATACACATACTAATGGATGCACGTAAGCTACATACAACAAACAAACACATTTAAAGCACGCCACACACAAAGCACCTGATTTCAATGAGTCAATATAAACATTAATGCTGAGCCTCGGGGTGCCGACAGCCATTTTTCCAAAGTGCTCCCATTGTCATTCGGGCCTTGCACCATTATAGTCCAACTACCCATTAACTCTGACAAGGTAGGGGCGTTAAATAGATGAATTTGCACCTTAAATGGCAAAAGCAATAAACACACTCATAAACGCACACCTACAGGTATGAATTTGAATACTTTCAGACGTGCAAATATGCACACACGTTTAACAAAAAGCCAAGGGGAATTTTAGTCATTAAAACTTCTAAATGGGATCCGTTGGATTTAAGGAAAGGGCTCATTCAAGAACATACTCTTGTTCTGTTTTTTTATACTTAAAAATGAAGCAGGAAGAGTTAAACAGGAGCAACACAATAACACCTACTCACACCAACCCTCTCCAGTCAATGCATTAGTCACAAATAAGGATGCAGGTGGGTTTTCACCTGCTTTCTCCACTTCCTGGTCTCTTAAAGAATTAGACTCAGCAGACCTCTTAATTAATCTATTTTGTAGCGCTGATTGGCTGGAGGTTTCTGCCACCTGTTTACCCAGGGCTAAATCAGTCTCTGATTAAACAGACAGCAGGCTCCGAAGCCTACAGAGACCCAGGCAGGCGCGTGTACACATCAACACATACTGATGCACAGGTGCACACTGCTTCCCCATAACCCAGAGATGGAGCTTGATGGAGAGTGACTAAAGTTTGGAAGTCACAAACATCTACAGGAAATGTTGAAAATTATATTAAAGGGAATATTTTAAGCAGCGTTAGCAAGCAGCTGTAATTTTAATGATCAAACTTGTGAAACACCTTCAGTCATTTATCACATCAAAAACAAAGTTTTAAAAACTGAGTTCAATGAAAAAACTTTGGTTTGAAACCAGGAAACCAGAGCTTGGTGCTCTATGTTTTCTGTCTAACTCATGCCAGGATATTTGCAGCTTTTTCGGATGATTAGTAAAAAGTTAAGGCTGCATATGTTCTGAGAAATACTTTTGAAAATCCTCCAAATTGTCTGAAACATTTAATTAAAACATTCAATGATTCAGGAGTGGCCCCCATAAATACCAGAGTAAAAGAGCTGATGAAAAGCTCAAACGTTCCTTTTTGCTGCTACAGTGCCACTTAATCTAGTGCATGAAGAAACTTTGAACGAATCAGTGAAAATACTTGAAAATGTCTTCAAAAGCGAGGTATTCTGGATGGATAATTCACAGCTTTGTTGCTTTTAACAAAGTAGAATGTGTGTGATCTCAAAACTTTCTGTGCTGTAAAGCATATTCAGACAAAAGAGCATGTTTCCACCAGGAACATTTTAGATGTGACACACAGTAAGCCTGATCACTGGAGGATGTTCATTTAACAAAAAAAGTGTTTAATTACTTTATAATTTCTCCTACTAACTCTTTTAATATGATTTTACTTTGATCAGGTGAGTTAAACAACATTTATATTAATTGAAGACTGTATCATTATGTTAGCATAGCTAGTGCTTATTAGCATCCGGAAGCTACTGTATGGATAAAAGTCTATTAGCTGCTGCTTTTGGTTACAATTGCACTTATCAGTAGCTAGCAAAATAGAAAAAAAGACCTAAGTGTAACTGCAGCTGTAAAGCATGGTGATAAATTAATCATGGTTTGGGCCTTTGTGCTCTTTTGCGGATTGAATAGGTTTATTAAATTTTTTGATGGTTATAAAAAATTGTGCTTAAGAAAAATAATGAAAATTAATTTGAAAATGAAATACAACTAAATATATATGTGTATATATATATATATATATATATATATATATATATACACATATATATATATATATATATATATATATATATATATATATATATATATATATATATATATATACACATACATATATATATATATGTGTATATATATACACACACACACACACACACACACACACACATATATATATATATATATATATATATATATATATATATATATATATATATATATATATATATATATATATATATATATAGATGTATATGTATGTCTGTTGGCCACAAGCCGTAATCACAGACGTAGGGAGAAGGGCTTGAGGTGTGGTACGTTTTTTTCCCACCTCTATAGGAAGCAAAGCCAGAATTTTGCTTTAAAACACTTTTTCTAGCACCACTGGCTGAGCTGAATAAATGTTACCTACTGTCTTGGCAGGTGAGAGATGCTGGTTTTCCTGCGACAGGTATCACACACATGCAATGAGCAGCCACATGCAAGAGTCCAATCCATGAAGACAGAAGCAAGAAAAACAACAAAAGGTAATGCACAAAACAACCAGAATATGAAAGAAATCAGCAAAAATAAGGGGCAAAAGCAACGTACACATGAAGGTGAGAATTAATTAAGAAGTAAAAACCCAGATGGTAACATAAAACTAATGCAGCATGGTGAGATGTTTTCTGCATGTATGAAGTGAATCAGAGTTAAAAGTTAACAGTGTGAAGAAAACGGCGACAGGCTGACGGTGCAGCATTTACTTTGAAAGCCATTAGAGCAAATGAGCCACCGTGCGGTAAACACTAAAGCAATCAAACGCTTGACAAGGAGCCTATTGATTAAGAGGAAGAGAAGGAGATGATACAGAGAAAAACATACGACGGGGGTGGACAAAATAAAGCCTCATACTTTCATGTCTTTGTACAATAAATCATTTGATACCTTCAAGGGATAGTTCAAACAAAGAAAAGCTGCATTCTTTTTGCTCTTGATATTTTTCTTTCATCTTTAAAAAGTAAAATGAATAAAAACCACAGTGGTGCTAAATGCTTCCTTTCAAGGTACAAAGTAGTAAATCTTGTTGCCTGCAGGGCATTCTCTGCTCTTTCCAAATCTCACAATCAAACACAAAACGATCTCTATCTAGAGGTCAAACGTGGACCCCTTCCTGTGAGCGTTTGGGTCACTTCCTGTGCTGTAACTTCTCAAGGCAACGCTCCGCTCAGGATTAAGCAGAGATTAGAGAGCGGATCTGAGAAGGGTGCCGTCACCTCTGTGGTCGTGGTTACACACAATCCTTCGCTTGCTTACTCTGAAAAAAAAAAAACATCAGACGGAATAGTGAACCCTGACATTCAACCGCCAGGATAAACACAGACGAGTGAAGGAAGGGCTAAAGCTCCACATTCGGGAAGTTAATACATTCCTGGTTTTAAATCCACAAGTTCCACAAAGACAAATCTTCTCCTCGCCTCATTCCGTTGCTTTCATTTCGCACAAATACACTGTGAGAAGTTCGCGATAAGGTGAACATGTTCCAATCATCCAAAGTCACGAGAGGACGGGGTTATATAACAAACCCGGATCAGGGGTGTCGGTAGAGCTATCACACTGGGAAGGCTGATTGGAATTTGCAACAATCTCTTTTGGGCAGAACGTATTCCGAGATAGCAGGAAGACCGCGGCTGGCCTCAGCACTTTCTCAGCTATCCGCAAATCCCCGAAACTCTTTTAGCCCTGGAGTTTGGACCGCTGAGCACCAACAGCTCAGCACAAAGGAAAAATGAACAAGAAGTCAAATCATAAGGAAGGAAGCACTTAGAAATTATGTCCTTTAATCTTGAGATCAGCTCGGGGCGGTGTGCAGGCTATGGTCAAGACGACGGCTAACTTTGATGCAATCTAAAGACACGGTGCCTCTGATAACTGGTGTTAATCGACAGGAAATTAAATGCTGATTAAAGTATTAAAGTCTATAAGAAAAATAGAAACTAAAAGGAAGTTAGTTTAAAATGTATTTGAACTTTGATCACTTATATGTGTGACTGTCCAAGAATGTCACCATATGTGCAAACCATTAAATAAAAGACCTCCGTGTGTGTGTGTGTGTGTGTGTGTGTGTGTGTGTGTGTGTGTGTGTGTGTGTGTGTGTGGGCATTAACTTAATTAGCAGTGGCTGTCGCTAAGCTTGACAGAAGCTTCTTAAAGCTTGCACATCTTCAATCATAAACAATCCCATTGTGGTTGTCTGGATTTGAGGGCAGAATTATTAAGTTTGCTTTCCACACATGGTTTTTGGTGTGTGTGTGTGTGTGTGTGTGTGTGTGTGTGTGTGGATCGTACCCACGTAGAGCTGACTGAACAGCTCTAGCCGCGTGTGTCCTTGTGCAGGAGCGAGGTGAGACGTCCGATGAGTTTGGTCCAGCTGGAGGACCGCTTCCTTGATGTTCCGCTCAGCCATGACCCGATGCCACTGGTCATCATTGAGGGGCGTGGCTGAATGCACTGTTAACTCCACAGGTCCATTTCCAACGTCAAATGAGAAGGAGACCACCTTAGGAGCTACAGAAAGAGGAAAATCAGATGTTACGTCTGTATTCAAAGGCAATTTACACACGTCACAGGTTTGTGTTAAACTGAATATCCTCCCTCACCCATCTAAGAAACAACGGGTCTGCATCAGCCCAAAATGCAGTGCACAGTGAACACATTCATAGGCCTGCCAAGCCTGTGGGTGGCAGTAGTTCCCCAAATTTTCCAGTCTAGAGTACTAGACCAAATTCTTGCTTTGCAAAGTTTGGTCTAGGAATGCTCCATTGCAACCTCCGCAGCCCCTAGCAGCATTCTGGTGGGCCAACCACAACGCTCTATCAGCTTTGTGGGCAAATCAAGCCACTCTACTGGTTTGGCGGGTTAGGGTTAGGACGGAGTGGAACAAGATGGCAACAGCTCCTTTAAAACAGCCTTTACATCAATTCCATTGCAGTGAGTACATCACGTTGTTGGCTGTCCAGTAGCAAGCGGAGATCGTCATTTGAAAGACAACGGTAGAACCCACCCCACGATCTAGAACCGTCAATGTCTTTGGCATGTTTAACGAAAGACTTTCCTTGGACGTGGAATAACTAGGTGGGGGACATAGCTGCACTAGACATCTTGATTACACTTAATGTCACACGACACATTGCTTTTACTCATCCAATCAGAACCTTCCTTTCTGAAGCGTGGCACAGTCTCTGTGGTGTTTATAAATCTGTCCAACTTTGATTCGACCGTAAATCAAAACATCCAGATTAATAAAACCAGTTCCCACGCCATCTTAGTTCAGTTCACCGCATTCTAAGAGAAGTATCGGACCGGCCACCCGGACTTCCTTTTTAAGCAAAGAACCAACAAGCTGGATAAAATCTGTTGCATTTTACCAACCAAGCAACGGTTCCTTTCAGAATAAAAGCTGAACTCACTGACCCTCCAGGTCCATCTGATGCTGTCAACCAACTGTCGCTTTTTACCTGGAGACAATCCAAAGACTAGTCTGTCATACTGCTGACACTGTTTCATCGGCTCCGGTACCGAAAGGTGGGTCCAAGGACCTGGCATTCTGGTTCTGTACGGAGGTCTCATCCAGAAGGGTATGTGTGGAGCGACAACATGGCGTCTTATGTGTTTATGAAACTCCGATCATAGCTTAAGAGCAAAACATCACTCAGACTTGCTTCTCCGGATATGAGAGTTCTGATGACATCACTCACACATACACCATTCATCTCACATCTCATTCACACTAAGATCCATCCATTCACTTAGAACTTAGAGTTAGTCTTGTTTAAAATTGTTTAGAAATAAATCTTCTTAAACGTTTTAACGGTGACTCTCTTCTGTTGTCTCTCAGTTAATACGAAGTTGTTACATAATCCCTGCAATGAAAAGTTCCAATCTTCTGGTTAAAAGTACCCAAAGATCCATAAGATTGATTTCATATTTACTATGGAATCTCATGTCTTATGGTTCATTAAATAGATGCAAATTAAACCCTTACAAGTGTTGATTTTGTTGAAGAAATATTTTAATTTTTCTTTTCATGACGAATACATTTTTGTGAATGGAAAAGAAACAAAACCTTAAATTTGTACTTCTATTAAAGATTAAATAATGGCGGACCTTGAGTGACGTTTTCGTTGACGGATAAAAGATGAAAACAAAAACTCAACCAGAAAACAGAAAAGATGAGAATGGAAAAAAGTTAACGATCAGCAAATGGAACCGTGGACGAGCTACCAGTAAAAGCTGAAAAATGCATGCCTAAAAGGAGAAAATGTCCGCGGCTGGGAAGAAAAAACATTAAATGTGACGATCTGAAATGTATTTGCTTGGCGAGTACGCATCCGGGGTTTCCTCTGGTGATAAAAGTGTTACGGTCGTAGCGGCGAGCAGAGTGAGCCGAACCAAACCAAACCGGAACGGCACGCACGTTTGGTTGTTTAATCATTTTCATGGTGCTGCTATGACCGATAGGATCAGCGTTCGGTTTGGTAGCAAAGTTTTTGTGAGAACAAAAACATTCATGGCCACTAGTTATTTTTATTTACTTCCTCGCATTATTAGAGTTACACCTTTAAATGTTTTGATGGTATGATGTCATTTCCTGTTATGTTTACAAATAGTACTGCACAATATACTTATTTGTTATTTCATGAATAATAAGAGGCACAATTACAAAGTAGGACTAGTTAACATTTCCTCTACAGAAGTAGAACATTATTAGATCAGATTAAAAATGTATTTTTTTGTCGACTAAAATAAATGTAAACTGGACGAGCAAATTGTGACTAAAATAAAAAATTATTTTAGTCAAAAAACTAAAACTGAATTAAAGTTTTTGTCCAAATCAACACTGGTGTGTAAAGGGTCTAATCTAACAGCTTTTAAGTTTTCCCTTTCAGTTCCTGCTGTAGCAACAATTAAATAGCTTATTTTTGATGCTTGTTAAATGATTTTCCTTTCAGAGGATAATTAATATGAAATTTCCCCACACATTTGGAATATTGCTCTGATGCATTCCTTTGCATTTGGGTGCCATGTTGTTGCCACTGGCACCAGTGTGCTGCAGCCAAACTGATGATGCATGGCTCCACATTTAACTGGTTCATTATGGCTTCATTTGCCTCAGTATTTCAGTGGATTATTTTATGTTGTAGTCAATAGGGAAATAAGCTTTCTTCTTTTGTTTGGTCTAGTCAATATGTCAGGCCCTTTCCTCCTTTTCATATCCCTTTCTTCTAATGGTGTCTTTTATCAAGCAGCCATTCTTCTAGGCTTTGACCTTGCTTCGACTCTACAGAAAGTTTCGCGTCTTGATTTTTGCGTTTCTTCTGTTTACTCGTGTTACTCTGACTTTGTGTTTTCTTTCTGTGCAGCTTTCTTCTTCATTTAACCATCAGATTTGCAATGTGAGTGTTTTTGTTTATAGGCATGACTAGATGTTTATTTTTGTGTCTTTGGCATCTCTCCTCTCATCTTAAAGGCTGCTCCAGTTTTAATATTGGGTAGTTGTTGAGACAATATTTTGTGTTTATATTTGTCCAAAGTGCAGCCTGGGGGCCATTAATGACCCTCAGAAAGAATTTGTGCAGGCCCCAGTTGATTTCTAGAATAGTAGATTCGCGTCTTTCCAGCAGCGCTTCATAGACAGAAACATTTCAATGGTAAGAATGTTACTGATATTTTGGGCGGTATCTTCAGAGAGAGGCGCAGCATCAGTTCACATTCTCGATCACTGTTGTTCAGAGGTGGGAGGGAGTTCTAGGGTGGAGGATGCATTGAGTGTTTCTCAATGTCAAGGCGCCTGGCCTTGTGAGGTGATGTCTTGCGAGGCCAGGCGCCTTGCTTACGAGGACACTGTCTTTTCTTGGTCGAAGAAAACTGTTAAATGGAACAGACTTGAAACACGTGACAGCGGCTTCCACGGCGGTCACATAACGTCACGTGACATGGGAGATAACATTATACTTTATACGTATTATGCATCCATCCATCCATCCATTTTCATCCGCTTTTCCGGAGTTGGGTCGTGGGGGCAGCAGCCCAAGTCGATAGGCCCAGACTTCCCTCTCCCCAGCCACTCGGGCCAGCTCCTCTGGGGAAATCCCAAGGCGTTCCCTGACCAGGTGAGAGACATAGTCCCTCCAACGTGTCCTGGGTCTACCTTTAGGCCTCCTCCCGGTTGGATGTGCCCAGAAAACCTCACCAGGGAGGCATCCAGACCAGATGCCTGAGCCACCTCAACTGGCTCCTCTCGATGTAGAGTCAATATAAATATATAACGAGCCTTTTACTTTTTAAATTGTGTAGATATTTATTTAACTAAATATATGAGCGAGTTACTACCTGCTAGCCACCGAAGCTGCAACTACTAAGCAACTAACCAACCATAGATAACTTCTTTTGATCTAAAAAACATAACCAGATGTAGCTGGCGGCTTCTGATCCACCATCCTTTTGAAATTACCGCGGTGTATTCTGGGTAATTTTTGACCAAGGCTAGGCTACAAGGCACCTCTCGTGTATCCTTGCTCAGCTAGCTAAACGACTACTTTAGTACATTGGAACACGTCTTGGCGGTTCCTGATGACATATCTCCTAGGCAACCGGGGCGGGGCCAAGACATCAAGGCAAAGTTCCTTAGCATTGAGAAACATCCATTGACTCCTAGACAGTCGCATGGCTAGCATTCTTTCCACAACGTTGCTGTGTTTTGCTGTATGGTGTCAAATTACAAATGCCAGTGCAGTTTTTGTGTTTAAGACAACCCAGCAGGCTCACTAATGATTGGCTCTTTAACCAGGAAGTAGGGAGGTATTCAGGACCAATTGTAAACAAAGATTACATCCCTCTTCTGCTGTTAATGAGAAAACCTGGCAACCCCCATTGCTGGCTGAGAAGGAAATGTGATTCAGTGTAACCCTTTCAACATAATAGAAACAAACTATTACTTATTGCACCTTTAAGGGTCTATAAATGTACATAAACTGTTGTTAATAAGTAAGATTTTGGTTTCAGGAATAATTAGCTTGTATGAGCCTGTGATGTCACAATAAAGGAAACTAGCATGGAACAACCCTCACATATCGACACTTAGGGATGCACTTAGGATCATCATTTCTTACATGACCAAAAATCTACTCCAACATTCTGCAAGTAAGGGTTTTAAAGGATCAAGATTTTTTTGTCAAATCTTTTAGCAATTTCAAGGTGTATAAATATGAAATATGAAATCATACATGAAAACACCTTACAGATGAAAATACAAAAACCCTGATATCGAAAAGAATAATACACAGATACAATTTTTACATGTATTTAAAATTTCAACTGTAATTACCAAAGATAAGCAAATTTCATTTGATATCAAACAAAATCATCATTTCAGGTTGTGCACGACTCATTCTTAATGATTTTATGTATTTTCTGTGAAACTGAGAGCAATGCCTCAACTGTTGCAGGAACGGAGAATTTATTATTTTTCTACAGACTCTGTTTCCAGCAGTGTTGCACAACATCTCATGACTAAACAGACAAAAGTTAACATGTCAATTTTGTTTCTGTGGGAGAAAATAGTGCATCTGACAGTTAATCAAGTCACATAAATATGTAAAAATTATTTTTAAATACTCTCTTTATCAGATTGTCTTTTCTGTAAAGATAATCTCCATTAACTACTATGTATCAACACTGTTCTGATGCTAATTTACCACCGTTCTATTAACTTTAAGACGTTTAATATTAAAATGGGCTTTGAGGCTTTATCCCAGTTCACAACGCCCAAATAATCAGCAGGATTTATGAGTTATTTCAAAAAAAAAAAATCAGCATAAATAGAGATTTTATGATAGTATCAAATAAAAAATTATTAAAGATTAATCAGAGTACTTCTGCTCAATCATTCTGAAATTTATATTTTGTTCAAAAAGAGAAAAAAAGCCTCAATGAGAAGGAATAAATCAGATGTTCGCATCTCTCTGACACCAAAATCAAATCTCCATCGTTGTCGGGTTTCTGCTGTCGTGTGACAAGTGCTGCTTGTGAAATGGAGTTAACTGTCTGTGTGTCTCCCGTCTGTCTCTCTGATACTCCTCATCACCTCTCCGGCTCTTTTGGTGTCTTGTCTCTCTTTGGTGTTTTTGAATGCATGATATGAAAAATCCTGATACCTCCCTTTTAAATTCACCCTTGTAGCGTTATGTTATGTTATGTCACGAAAGGACGGGCTAGTATTAGCTAGCTAGTGTCTGGAGCGACCAGCACAAAAATGCCCGATTAACCAAACGTCTTCAGCGACGAGGTAATTAGGGACTTTAGCGACTGCACCTCGGTGTGCAGATGCGGTCCACTGTCTCTAACCACGGCTTACAGCCGATAATATCAGCAGGTTAAGCTAACTATTCTGAAGGTTGTTATTTCATACACACATAGATCCAAATAATCAAACATATTTAATTATTTATTTCTCACACAACACACATTTCTCATGTTGAGATAAATTATATGTATATTTTTATGTTAAATCTGTGTCACCGTCAGCTTTGCTAGCTGAAATCCTGCAGGATGAGGGCGTAACAGTCACTTCTGGACTCATCTGCTGCCACAGCAACAAGAGACCTTCCTTCCTCCACCTGCTTACCTTCTCTCTCCCTTTTCTTTATTATAGACAAAGCTCCTTATAGTCACAGGCTGGCTGCCAGAAGATGCCAGGAATAAAAAAGCGGTCTCTTTTTTATCTTTCTCTAACTAAAGTTGCGAGAAAAAAAAGTTTAATGATGATCTGTTGCTTGTTTAAGGAAAACAAAAACAGAAACACGGGCTGATAGTATGTTTTTGAACAGTATTATGATTATTTATGGAGCTCTAAAACATGTTTTATCAGCACTTTTTTCTAAATTAAGACTATTCACGAAGCATTAGCCCTTTGATGCATAATGGTCACTACAGTGGACAGGTACTCAAAATTGTTAGTTATTTATTTTTGCTATTAAGCACAGCTGTTGAAGACTTTATTGCATGTGAGCCCCTCCATTTGGACTTCAGTAAGCCAAGCCAACATATTTCATGCTCAGAATGCACGCTGTCCACTGAGGTGGACATGTAATAAATTATTTGTAAATTATAAAATTTTACAAAAAATATTTGTTGAAATTTCTTTCATTCACACCTAAAGACGAATGAAAAAAATTGTTAAAAAAATCATGGTTGAAGAGTTCATAATTCATGCATAAAAGGGTTAAGGAGATCTGGGCTTAATGATTCTCCAGCTGACTTCTCTCCTACACCCTCTGACCCTTTTCCTTTTATTTTGGTTTAATAAAAGTCACTACATGCGTAAATCCGGAAAACGGCGAGTGCGTTAACGCACAAGACAGATTCATGCGCCACACTAAGGGTGGAGCAGTGAGTTTTTAATATTCCAGGAGTCTTTAAAGTGTATGCATTTAAATATTTAATGTGACTGCCATTTTAATAAGGAGCTGATGTACTTCCACCAGCACCTGGTTATTATTATCGATTTACAGTACTGCGGAAAAATATTTGTCCCCTTAAAGATTTCTTATCTTCAGGCTTATTTTTGCATTTAAATGTTTAAGAACAGCAAAAGAATGTTAACATCAAACAAAGGTAATTGGAATAAATTCAAAATGAAAATAAAAAAAATAACCCAAAAAACTCTGGAAACAATCTGGTCCTATGAAGAAAAAATAAAGGATCCTTGAATTTAAAAACTTTACCATACCAACTTTATTTCTATAGCACAACGTGAGAGCTGACCAAAGTGCTGAACAGGCAGGATCAATTAAACAAAAAGAAAAAAACAATAAGAAGATAAAACACAACAACAAAAACTATAAAATCATGACACGATAACATTGAATCGCTGTCTCAACGCTACTCTAACCTGAAAAGCCTTAAAATAACATAAATATATAGTTCAGACAGTTGTGAGGCAGACACTACGGTTGTCTTTCAAACTGTCTCACCATGTAATGCATCCTCTTTCTAAGTAAAGGATGTAAGTATCTCTATCTGCTCAGGTCTCAAAAAAAAGACCAAGTCTAAGTTGTTGAGTGAGTTCAAATTGAGTTTATGCCAAAGCCGTTTCAAACAAGTGCCGTTTCTGAGTCGACACCATCTTTGTTGTTTTTCTTCATTGCAGGTCTGGTGCTTAGCCCGCCCTACAAAACAGAACTGTTAAGGCCAATGGTAGACCTGCTGAGGCTATTGCTAGATTTGTTGATTAGGGTTAGGATCTAACTAGTAATATGTCTCTTGCATCACTCTGGAGTTTTGTTCCACTAATCTTTGCTAAAACTCATGTTTTCCAGCAATGACCTGTTTAAGGTCAAAGGTCAGACATTCATCTGGCTCACCAAACCAACAGAGCTTGGTGATTGGCACTGGCCAGTAGGGATGTCCCGATCAGGTTTTTTTGCCCTCGAGTCCGAGTCATTTGATTTTGAGAATCTGCCGATACCAAGTCCCGATCCGATACTTTCGATACATTAAAAAAAAGAAAAGGAAGAAACAGTTCCAGAATGTTCCTTATTTTTTTTATTTAATTACCTTTTTATTTAAATTTTTAACAACAGATCACTTCTGTGAGGTAGCTTGAACAATGAAGTAATAAATTACATAAATTCTTCACTTTTGGACTTTATTGCAAATATAAAAAGTCTAATATAACAACAGATGGCACTTCAACTTAAAATACTTGGCAGGGGTCTATTTTGCCTCGGCCCCCAAAATGCTTAGATACGTCCCTGGACATGGGACGGAGTTTTGAAGATGATCTGAATTGTATCAACTATACCAATACTACATGCTGACACATTATTGCTTTATACAGGTACAAAGGTGTAGTGGGACACATCTACCTACATTTTATTTTTTAAAAACTTTGTTTTGCTTTCTTGGTTTTTATTTTCCTATCTTCCTGTCCCGTCTGTCTCTGATCTTCCTGCATCTCCCAGTCCTCCAGAAAAACTCCTGCCTGCTTCCTTCTTTTTCACCTCACAAGTAACTTTTTAACTAGCAGATTAAATTGATCTATTGACCACAAAAAAAGCGGAGTGTGCGCCACGCTGCCCGGCTGCGCCAGTGACGAGCGCTGCAGCGGGGGCAGCGCGAGCGCGTCCACACGTCATGCTCAAATACAGACAGAACTTACCAGAGAGACAATGAACGGACACGAACGACTGTGTGTTATTTTGGTGACGCCACTTAGAAACTTAGAAAATGTTACTGTGGCTGTGTGCAGAACGCAGCTGGAGTTCATGAAGAATCAGCGGTCTGCCTGCTGCTCTGCTCAAAAGGATCCCCGCTACGCTGAGTCCATATAAATAATATAATATAGAGAAACTGGATCTTTTTGTGCTCCTTCTGGGTGTGTAAGTTAAGGGCATCAGGGGAGCCTGACAACCTTTAAGGAGAACCAAGTTGCTCTCCTGTAATTTGAACCCAGTATCCGAGTATGGTAGCCTAGTGAACTAGACCAAATTCTTGCTTTGCAAAGTTTGGTCTAGCTCCATTGGAACCTCCGCAGCTCCTACCAGGACTCTGGCTAGCCAATCACAGCTCTCTAGAGGGGTTTCAAACACATACAGAGCTGTGATTGGTCCAAAACGGTGGGCCAATCATTGTGCTCTATCTGCTTAGTGAACAAATCACAGAGCTTTATCCGCTTTGTGGGCCAGTCAGGGCACTCTATATGCCTGGTGGGTGGGATGATGCAACAGAGTGAAACAAGAGTACGTCACATTCATTGTCCAGTAGCATGCGGAGATCATTTGAAAGACAACGGTAGAACCCGCCCCACAACCGAGAGCCGTCAATGGAGCGTGGCCAGACTAAATAATACATTTATTTTATTTAGGATTTCCTACCTCCTCGATGGACCATTAGCATGGATAGGCTGGCGTTAGCATCGGAGAGGCTAGCCATTAGTATGTCTCGGAGAGTCACTAGTCAGCTAGAGGCCAGCCTAGGCACGCTAATGGCTAGCCTCTCCAATGCTAACACCAGCCTGTCCAGGCTAACGCTAGCCTATCCATGCTAATAGATAGCAGAGGGAGTGTGAGATCCAGTCAATGACTAGCCGAGGACTGCTAGTCCCTAGCATATCTATTAGTGACGCCGGTAAAGGTGCTACTTCTCAGTAAGCAGCGCCAGCCTCTCAGTTACCGGCGCCAGCTTATCATTAATCAGATTGGTAGTTTGCTTAGGAACTTATACAGCCTCCTGCTGCTGGGCAGTAGTCTTAATTTTGGCCCCCATAATGCGCCATACATGTTGTCTTTAAAATTCAGTGCAAGTGATTTCTTACCTCTAAAGATGTTGTAGTAATCTGGTCTGGGTGTGACTAGTGAAGCTGAACTCCAATAATTAGCTTAATCAGTTATTTGCCAATTAACTAATGGGTAATTAGTTTTTGTTAGTGTATAATGCATTTACTCAGGTTAACCTTGTCTGATATTGAAATTTGTTTGCTGATCAGAAGCAATTAAGGTATAATCAGAAAAATCCCTAAGGGGTAAATAGTTTTTCACATTTATTCAAACAAAAACACAATTTTCATCTCAACACCAAACCCACTCCTGCAAACAGACATACTCAACACAACACGAGCACACCGACAACTTTTAGTACGCAGAATTAATGATGTCTGTTTACGACAAGGTCTCGACAAGGTAGGGAGGAGAGAGACTGGTTGTTTTCCTAATGCCGAACAAAGTCGATCACACATCACAATAACACCATGAAAACAAAGCTTCAGCCACCCATTCTTATTCAACTAAACATTGTCTTTGTGTGTGTGTGTGTGTGTGTGTGTGTGTGTGTGTGTTGTTTTCAAATCGGTGCAAAGCAAGATGTATGCTCCACAAGTTTCTTTCCACAGGCAAAAATGAAAAGTCAAATCCCCGAAGAGCACGGAGCACACCTCATTTATTAGCACAGCCGAAAAAGATGTCATAAGGTAAATGTGTGTGTGTGATTGCAATTTAGCGCCGGTGTGTGTGAACAGACTTCCATCTTATTGAGAAGAACCCTCCCCCCCCCCCTCATATGTCCTCTTTATTTTCGATATTTGGTTTTGTATTGGTCTTTTCATACGTCGGCTGAAATAGCCAAGTTTTAAATTATGCGGCAGCACAGCACAACCGAACGGTGAGAAATAGGGAAGGAGGCTGCGAATGTCTTTGTGTAACAAAGATCACTGCTCGTGTGGGAGTGGATGTGGGTGCCTGCCTGATGTCTAATGTGAAGTTCAGTTTTGCTGTTCATCTATTCTCAGACGTCTGGCTGTGATATCTCTCCCATCTCCTTCCTGTTATTCTTTCTAATTCTTTTTTGTTTGCTTCATTTCTTTTGTTAGCCTTTAGCTTGATGCTTTATACTCTCGGGGCATCTGGAGCAGATCAAATTCTTTAAGGAATTACTGCTTCTGTTGAAGCAAAATGTAAACTTTCAAAAAGACAGATATTACTTGACTTCGCAGTGGCACATGAAATGCAATTTTTTAATGCTCATTGGCAAAAAAGCAAGCAAATGATCCAGATTTGTGTTTAAAGCAGAGAAGACTAGAACTTAACTGGAACAACCAGGTAGATGAGTTTAGCAATAGCTAAAAATATCGTTTATCATTTAAAATTTTACTTTTTCATCTTTATGTGAGAACTAATGTTTAATTGTTTTACCTGAAAATGCTTGTGAATCATTTAAGACGGGGTGGGGAACCCTGGTCCATCGAGGGCCACCATCCAGCATATTTTAGTTTCAACCCTGCTTCAACACACCTGATTTCAATCAGCAGGTGATTAACAGGCTTCTGCAGAGCCCGATGAGCTGCCGAGCAGGTGAACCAACCACTGAATCAGAAGTGTTGGAGCTAAGACATGCAGGATACCGGCCCTTGAGGACCAGGGTTCCCCACTCCTGATTTGAGACTTTCAAAAATCTAAATAAGACAGATTTAAATTAATTGTCAAGACTGCAGGGATACAGTCATGGGCGTTTTGTGTGCATGCATGCATCACAATCAAAACTAAACCTTATTTGAATATGTTCCAGTTCCTTACAGCATCAGTTATAATTGTTTATTGTTAAAAAATGATTAGCTAAAATACATCACAGTATTTGTCTTTTATTTTTTTGTTTTAAATGCTTGTTTCTTTTTTCACAGTGCCGTAAAGGTGGTATTGTGGCACAAGGCCATCATATTTTCAGACTCTTATGCAAGTCCGTGTCCGGATTCCACCCAGTGCACTGAACGAAACCCATGCTAGAAACTACTAACTCGATGATTAGCAAGATTGAGTGTTTTTCTTTTCCGATTTAAATACAACATACTGTCTGTACATATATATATATATATATATATATATATATATATATATATATATATATATATATATATATATATATATATATATATATATATATATATATATATATGGATATGGATATGGATATGTATGTATGTATGTATATATGCATCATTCACCCCTACCTCAAGTAAAACACCCCATCCTGGGTGAGTACTAGAGAAAGCAATAAAATGAGCCATTGAAATACTTAAAAATGGCAATAAATATAGCTGATAGTTTGAAGCTCTCATTCACTTGTTATTTTCAATACATTTGCTGTGGTCTTTAGTATGAATGAATGTCTCGTAAGTTGTTTGCTGTGGAAAAAGAAACTCTAATGCCCCTGTTTCAGGAAGTAGAAATGACCCAGGGGAGTGAGGGCAAAAAACGGCAGGATTTTGAGTTTTAATCATTCGTATTGCCTCTGATTGGGTAAAAAAATCGTCCACTCCCTCCATTTGATCTGCGGTGTTGATATTTGATCTCTCCACAAATAACACAGCCCTGAAGAAGTTCTGCCATTTTTTGCTAATGCTAACAGTTAGCGTCTACTAGCCCAGACGTGCTCTGCTCTCTCTTGGCTGCAAAAATCAACAACGGCCTTCCCCGTCGCGAGCCAAGAAGGGTGAGTCCATGAACGCGAAATCACAGTGTGACGTAGATGTGTGTGGCTTTTTCTGACCCCAGCGTTTCCCTGTCTATTCTATTTCGGCGGCTAATGCAGGAAATCGGGGTAGGAGGCTATTTTTCACCTACAACCTGAATGTGAAACTCAGTGTCTGATTGTATTTCAAAAGTAAATAACGGCTACTCTGTGCATTAGCTTTTTAACTGAGATAGAGGGATAATTCAAAAATTTGTGGCAGTGAACCTAACAGCAGAAGCACTATATGGAGTTCATTAGATGTCCTAGTGTTTGGTTTCACTTTAGAAGGACAGGATGACTCATTTTCTGAGCCGAGATCTTCAGGAGGAGGTCTCAGCTGGACACGTGCCTTAGATATAACCTCTGGGTAAGACTGACTCTAGGAATCAAGCCCCAGCACAAGGGGCCCACTTTCCCTCGAGCTGCGGAGATGTTAAGCGTCTTTGCTGTCAGGGATCGTCCCATTTGTCCTCAGACCTGTTCCCCACCCAGCTCAGACAGTTCTAAATGAGCCTTCAGCGCTTCCTCTCTAATCCAACCTCAAATCTATCCGTTACTAAAACGATTAAAAGAAAAATATGACTTTGTGTCTGTTGAGGTGAGAAAAAAAGTTTCGTTTCTTTTTTTTTTTCCTGTTGCAATGTTTTGTGAGTGTATCAGCGAGTGTGTTTCAGTGCTCTGAGCCCCTGCAAGGGCAAAGGCGTGCTATCCTAGTTTAATGCTGTCATTTCATGCCCTCGCTGGGTTGCAGCAGATAGAGCTTTGCACCAGCAAGAGGGCAGAGATTAACGTGTGTGTTTAAGTGCGCGCGCGTGCAGACGAGTCGTTTTGCGACTGTGTCTAAACGTGTGCCGCGGGGGAAAACGCAAGATGATAGCAAAGGAGAGGAGGGAAGAAATCGATGTGGGGGCATTTTGAAAAGCCTCGGGAGATGCTCCGCACACACACACACACACACACACACACACACACACACACACACACACACACACACACACACACGCACACACGCACGCACGCACGCACACACGCACACAAAACACATTACAGCTGCAGCTGCCTAAATACCGTCTTTGTCTTCGATGTACAGGTTTTGAAGACAAACACCAAAGCCCTGTAGCTTTTCTTACACTATTTGCATGCACACAATAGCATCAGCATATAGAACTGCTGTTTTCTGCACATGACGTTTGACTTTAAGAGGGAATTTGAGCAGAAATTATAAAGCTTTTGAAGATCTTTGTGCTAAAAGCTCACCTAACATTCACTAAAAAAGCTTCAGGCTCTACATCTGCTTGCCTAATTCAGTCAGTATCCTCCAGATCCTCCATCACCTGACTGTAGTCAGATACAATGTGGCAGTCCAGCCACCTGGATCTGGTCAGAAAGGAACTCTGACCCAAATCCTTCAAAAATCCCCACGGAATCCCAACGAGATGCAATTAACCGCGCAGCCGCGCCCGGAATCTCTTTCACAATTCAGCTGCGTGATTAATTTGAAGAGATTTTAAAACTCTAGACAGAATGAGCTAAACTGCAGGAGCAGGTCATTTAATTCGAGCCAGTGGGGCAGATTTCAGGAACCTGCTGTGCGACATGTCAAACAGAAGTCTCAAAAATAGAATTAAAAACAGAAATCTGTCAATTTCTTTGGCTTTTAAAGAGTTTACTGAGTTTTAATTGTTATTCTCGTTTCAGTGCCTGTTTGACACATTTTTGAAGGTCTAATTAAATAAATAAACTTTAGTGAAATTTTAACCTGATTGGTGACAACAAACAACTGAAGTTTGTAGATTTGTGTAGTAATTACCTCGTTCTGCTGTAAAATACGAGTCCTGGCATTTGTGCGGCTGTTATATTTAACACAGATCAGTCAACTTATTTGTTAAAGTGTTATTAAGACAAATATTACCCTTTCTGGAAAATGTTTTTACCTTTAAAGTACTTTCACCCAATTTTCTGAGATATTTGGAGAAATTAGGATAATCTCTTGCATGTTTTCTGTTTTTCAAAGCAGGTCTTCATTTTAACAGTTCAGATGGGAGTTTGACACAGTTGCACTTTTGATTTATCAGAAGCAGAATCTTTATTGCACTACATAGAAAACTGGACCAGAGCTGCACAATGCATGAACAATGTGATGATACTGAAATATTAACATGCACAATGTCAATACTGCAAAGGCTTCAGACTCAAAATGCATGCATAAAATTTTGATTTTCAACCACATGGACTGAAAAACTTAAAACAGGAGTTGTTACAATCACAGAAATAAAACAGTTTCAGAATCTTTTCTTTTTTTTAACGTAATGCCCGGACCAGACTGTGTCTTTTTTGGCTGCCCTGGATAAATCTCTCGTCATGAACAAAATCGTGACAAAAGCGGTGAACGTGAAGGTGATTTGCAAGTCTGTGGCTGTCCAGTGTAACCAGCTCTGTGACAGCTTATCGAGCACCGTCGTGACCAAAGTCCAGCCATCTTTCAGCACTGCTTGAAATCCTACGATTCTTGACTAATGAAACCCAGGGAACAGCTAGTGATGGGGGAGTAGCATTAGCAGCAATAGCAACAGTGGACGCTACATGCAGGAACATGTGGACCATGGAGTTGGGTTCGGAGCCTAATGACAGAAATGTTAGCAGCAGCGCTTTTTTTCTGTTTTCAACCTTGCTGTTTTAGTTAGCTGTCAGCTATTTGTGATGTATGCTTTCCGGGGGAGGGGGGGTACTGCTGGTGACGTTAGCTCGTCTTGCTAGAGTGAGACGGCTTTGGCTCACTGAATTCTTGGATGCTAGTGTAACACCTACCTAGACTTCTCACAGTGTGATATGAACAGTCCTGTGCGAGAGCTGAAAAACACACTGACTACGTTTACATGCAGCCAATATCCGGGTTATGATCAGGTTAAGGTCGGTATTCGGGTTTCTGAGTTGATCAGAATAACCCGTTTACAAGCATAAATAGAAAGAGTTACCCCTAACTTGCATAACCCGATTTAAATGCGGACGTTGGGGTAGCGTCAAGACGTATGGACTACATCCAGACGCAATGTGCATCATTTCCGGTTCTTCTTGTTCCGGTATCCGTGAAAACAACAACATGTTTCCCAGTTCGGAAGAGATAGCGACCGCGTTTGTTTGTGCTTTAGTTTCCTCGTCACTCCAAAAGTGTGGTGCTGTGCCGCGACTCGCCATTTTGCTCCCAACTTGTTGTTTACTTCCGGAGTTCTGGCGCATACAAGACGTCTCGCTGCTCAAAAGACCAAGATTCCTTGCGAACAGAGCATGCGCAGAACACACGCTTTGATGGGGATATCCCGGTATGCGTTTACACGACCAAACATTCGGGTTAGAAAAGGGTTACCCCAGGTGTAGTAACCGGGTTTTTAAAAACCCGGTTATGAGCATATCCGGGTTTTTGGCGGTGTTTACATGGACCTGCGGAACCGGGTTATTGTGAATATTCGGGTTTTAAAGGGTTACTGGCTGCATGTAAACACACTGACTGTGTGGTCCAGGCTTTATGGTGCAATATGTAAGAATATAGTAAGGATGCCATCCTGTGGTCGAATTAGGTTACTACAGCTAATTTCTAAAGCAGAACATGACTTTCTCAGTACTGCTCCGTGATTACGGGTTAGTGCCAGTAGTTTCTAGATGACAAGTGAAGACGAGTCATACACAGTAAGCTGATAAGTAGATAAATACATTTTTGTATTTGATGCTTGCACTCTTGGGTGTTGCAATTAGGGAGCACTTACTAAAAACACGTATTAAGTAAAATTTCACCAACATTAGAGTAAAACAAGAAGATGTCATGGCTTCTTAGTTCTTACTTCTGGGTCGCTCCTGTTTACTGGCTTTGGTTCAGAGCGGAGGATGATCGGAACTGGAGTTTTCAGCTGAAGATTTGTGGTTGGAGGTGTGTTTGGATGATGAAGGTGGAGACGATGTGATAAATGTAAACAGTAGCTACGTCCCACTTTTGTTTTTGTTATGTTTTTTTTTTAAAGGAGAAAATTTCCCGGCCGGCTGAGAGTTAAATGTATTTCAGTGTGGCCTTCCTTCCAACATGATAGAGATATTACACCGTTTGGTGTTTATTTCACTGTAGAATTCTTACAGATTTCTCCTTTAATCTCAAGTGATTTTTGTGGGAAAAAAACGTAAGATGTATAACTGTAGATGATTCACACTCAGATGTACTGAGTGAACACTGAAATACTAAGAGATTTACTTTGTTCACTGTCAGCTCTGCATCACTCAGTGTGTGTGGGTGTACTGTGTGTCTGCTGTGATGGAAAAGGTTGAGATTTTTTTCCCTAGAGATTAAAATGCCCCTATTAACAAAAAAATAAATGTGTTTCAGAAAGGAAAAAATGAAAATGGAGGTGTGTGTGTGTGTGTGTGTATATATATGAACAAGGACTTGTGTTATGTCATCCCTGAAAATGGGAGATTTGGTTAAACAGAGGTTCATAATGGACATAATTATTGTGCACACCAATTACCTTAAATAAATGATTGCTTTGCCGTGCAATCACACAAAGCGTGTGCTATAATCAGGAAGGCAAATGGGAGTTCCTGTTGCCTGCCTGCATCAGCTTTTAGGCCACTGGGCGCATGCATGTGTGTGATAGAGTGCACTCAATACCCTCAGACCAATACATGATAGATAAAGGTTAGACTTATGGAAGGAGGAACACGCACACACACACACACACACACACACACACACGCACGCACACGCACACACACACACACACACACACACACACACACGCACACGCACACGCACACACACACACACACACACACACACACACACACACACACGCACACGCACACGCACACGCACACACACACACACACACACACACACACACACACACACACACACACACACACACACGCACACGCACAAGCACAGGAGGGACGCTTATGCAGCTACAGAGGCACTCAGGGGCGTCTTACATTTGAGCTCCAGGCGGATGAAGTCAGTGTTGCCCAGATTTTCCAGAAAGACACCATAGGGAGCGCTCGTCTTGAAATAAAAGGAGATGTCAGCGCTGGTTTCACCTTGAAAGGTGGGGAAATGCAGGTAGGATGACGGGGTTGTGAATGACGCCGCATTCCAGTAGTTATCTGTAAAAGAAATAAAATGTTCAGATTTGAATAGATTTAACATTCAAGAGCCACCAGGCTGTTCTAGATGACACATCGTCTCCTTCCTGTTGATCCAAAAGTCTCAGAAATGATCTCAGTTGTTAAATTTATCTCAACATTATTCTGTCTCCATATAGGCGACCTGACAAAACAAGCAATGTCCTACAACTTTAACACCTAATAGAAAAAAGCAGATAATATTTATTTTCATCACAAAACAACAATGAAAGACTGACGAAAGGTTTCAGTTCTTTTATAAAAAAAACTTCACTGATGACGTCAGAGGGTATGGACATCAGGGACAGCTAATGAAGACAAAGTAGCAGCTCGCTAAGCGGCTCCTGATGAACTATCAGAGTGTGGTTGATGGAGAGACTCCTCTGCTTCCTCCTCTTCCCCCTGCCTTAACCCCCATCACTCAGTGAAGACGAAGAGTTTTAGGGAAAAGCGTAAAGCAACATGTTGAGGAGAGACGGGCATGATGATTGAATATTTAATAGTGGATGGAAAGGCAAGTCAAAAATAAGGGAAATGAAAGAAGCGCCTATGGGAAGATGAGAAGGATAAGAAGAGGAAAAGTGAAAACTAGTGAGATCATTTAGACCCGCTTCTCCAAGGACGACTACCTGGCGTCACCACTTATAAGACTGTGGTATTTGTGGTAAGCCTCCGTTTGTGTGTCACGATGTTCTTTAAGTGCCCACATAATAGCTTTAGCTATCATTCTCTCTAAGTGCTGCTCCGGAAGGGGAGCTGGTGTCCATCTGCAGCAGTCGCTGGACAAGAGGTGAGGTACACCAAATGGGCCATTCCCATCTGTACCGGGTCGGCCCGGGTCGGGCAGCGTAGGTTGTTTACATATCTGGGTGGCCTGGTATTTTTCCGGGCCAACCAAGGCTCATTCTCAGCCCTCTTCTCGAGGGGGTCTGCTTCAGGCCGACCAGGGCCAACACGCCCACTGCTGACAGCAAATTCACACCTTCCATTAGAGCAAGCCTCTGATTGGTGGGTAGAATCAGCCCACATGGGCTTAAGGCAAGGATGTGTGGAATCAACCGGGCCAGGCTGGGGCCGACTGGGGCTACCCGGCCCGGGCCGACCCGGTACAGATGGGAATGGCCCATTAGACAGGTAACCCATTAATCACAGGGCAACAGTAGCCAGGTGATGCATGGTTTGATTTGTTTAAACGGTTTTATTTTTATATAATCACAAAATTGTTTGTCTCATTGTTTTTGAGAAGCTTTTGCTATATCGATAAATTATTTCATCTTCTTTCCATGAAACTGAACTTTACCCCCCAAAACCCACTTTTGTTATCCTAGAAATCTAGACAAACTGTAGCAGTAGCAAAGATTTATCTCTGCAGATTGGTCTAGCCATGCGTGCTCCTTGTAGCATCAGCATGTCTACCATTGGCTTGGCTAAGTTTAGGCTGGGGCAATCACAGTGCTCCATGTTTGTAGAGATACATTAGGTGGGCTTAGCATCATTGTAGCACAGCGCTAAGATGGCAGAGCTGCTTAAGAATGGTACTTGTTGGAAATGGGTTTGGCATCTTCGGATGATTTAGACCTTTCTTTGAGACATGAGCAGATAGAGGTACTTATAAAAATATATTTGTAAACATTTTCTAAATTCTTTTTTATATTTTGACATTTTTTGTTTTTGTGAAGCGCCTTGTGATTTTTATGGTTTTTATCTTGAGAGGCCGTATAAAAAGATTTCTTCTTCTTCTTCTTCTTCTTCTTCTTCTTCTTCTTCTTCGATGGTTTAGGATGGACTGAACTGTTCACCAGATGTGATGGATGGATGGGAGGTCAGAGGTGTGGGTCAGTTAATTGAACAGAGGTGTGACCAAGTCACTGCTTTGCAAGTCACAAGTAAATCACAAGTCTTTCCAGTCTCAAATCAAGTCCAAGTCAAAGACAACCAAGTCCAAGTCAAGTCCAAAGTCAATGATCTGGAAGTCCAAGTCAAGTTTGAGTCCTTAACTTTGAATTTCCAAGTCATATTCAAGTCATCTGTCCAACTTCAATTTATTGACAATGATAATAAATAATTTCCAGAAATAAAGCTTCTTAAAGCTTCATTTTTTGCTCAAACACGCAGAAAGTGCAACTGAAACTGATTATAAACAAAGTGCTGCTGCATTTAGCAGAACAAGATCAGACACAGAACCAAGAACGATTTATGATTTTTGTCCATGTCAGGCCACTTTTGTGCTAAAATACCAAATATGCACAAGTCATCATCAAGTCAACAGATGCAAGTCGATTCAATTCGCAAGTCATTGGCATTAAAGTCCGAGTCAAGTTGTAAGTCTTTATAGATTTTATCAAGTCAAGTCAGAAGTCATTAACCAATGACTCAAGTCTGACTTGAGTCCAAGTCATCTGACTCGAGTCCACACCTCTGCTGTTCACTAATTTTTGTTGCTATGAATGTTTCACGTTGTTTGTTGCTCTGATTGGTCCCAGTGCTGTCCAGTTGTGTGCAGAGACGGTTTTATAGAAAACTGCAGACTCTACCCCATAACTGAGCTTTGCCGATGGGTCATGATCAGACTATATATTTACATACGCAGGATGGCATGCCAGGCTACTTTTCCACTGCATTTATGATGAAGGTCAAGCAGCAAGCACCAGGACTGTCCCAAAAATAATGAAACGTTGTGAAAACCAATAATACCATCAGTCTCAGAACATACATCCATGGCTGACAGTGCACGGGCTCCAAATCCTGCTACCACTGCCACCGTGCCCCTTTTAGAAACCTGATACTTGGAAAGCCGCCACAACCTCACTACAGTGTTGTTTATCAATTGCATTCTAGTAAACGTAAATCAGAGCCCTTAAAAACATACCTGAAGATCTCGCCAAGACGCAGCTATGACAATCCAAATTCTGGCTGATTTTTACACATAAGAAGGGGTTTCATCCAGAAAGAAAAGGGTCTGAATCACCTGAAAACATTTATGTACTTGGTGGAGGAGTGTGAAGTAATGGTTTGTTTTGCCATTGCTTCTACTAATGAATACATTAATTGTCCGTGAATCAATGAGTTTTGGGACAATTTAAAATACAAAGTCGAAGCTAACAGGACTTAAACCCACAAGGTTCTCAACTTAATAAAGAACCCCCCCCCCCCAAAACCCCCACAGCTAAAACAAAACAAAGGCTTTGGCAAATGTCATATTTTCCTTTACTAGAATTAAAGCCAGGTTTCTGTTCAACAGCCAACTAATGTGTTTTCTTATCATTACAGTGCAGATCTGTTGCTTTTTAAGTGGGCTTATAGCCGGTAATGTGTGCAAGAGCATTCAGATGTGTTTCATGTGTGTGAGACAGGTATCCAGCTGAGTTTGTGTGTCTCCTGGTTCTACGCGATAAACATCCTCCAATGACAGCGTTTCAGCTCCTCCTCTCTCCGTCTTGTTGCACATCCGTTTCACCAGGGGCAAGGGCAGATAGCAGCCAAGCACGCACAAACACACACCAACACACACACACACACACAGACAACAGCCTACTGATGCTGTCTGTTTGATAAATGTGTTTGAAGTTAAACTATTTCTATACTGAAGGCACAGCCAATTGCTAAACGGAGCTAATTCAGGACCTAACATGAGGGCGTCTGCAGAGGGCATCAAAGCAAAGAATGACGCATACGCTGTGTTGTTCCATCACTGAAGGAATAAATCAAAGAGGATCACATGGTGGGAGAAACCTGAGTTTCTAAGAATAAGAACGTGATCACATTTTAAGAAAATAAAAAAAAAGAGTAGAGCGGAACATATGGATGCATCTACACATGAGAATTGTCATCAAAATGCACACAAATACAGAGCAAAGTTGAAAGTATGTCATGCACTCTGACGGTTATTTGCATTCAGTGAAAAGGAACAAAGAAGTTTCAAGCGGGAGAGAAAAAAAAACGCTGACAAAGACACAAAAGCAAGAAGGACGCTTGCAAACAGATTGGAGGTGAGGCTTGTTTTTCAAGGAGGGGGAGGAAAAGGACGAGAGAGAAATAAAGGCAAGTGGGAGGAGAGCAAAACTGCTCCAAAGAGATCCATGATTTGAAAAGCGAAGGAGAATAGAGAATTAGTGGGCTGACAGAGACCCAGTCTTGGACAGAAAACGGTGTTAGAGGAATAACTGAGAAGCCAAGTGATGAACCTCTCTGATTGCGCTTCTGCCAGAGTCACAGATGTAACTGTTTGGCCAGGCACCATGGCCCATTCATCACGTCCATATTGAAATGTTGACCAAACAAATGTTTCAAACATCTTGAAAAACAAATACCAGCTAGATTTAAAATACTTCCTATAGTTCGACGTATATTCAGTTGGACACAGAACCAGCCTGCTTCATAAAACAGGTTTTTTTATGAAACAGTAGAAAAAGTAGAGTGCATACAAACAATGAACAAGAAATACTGTTGAGAAGGTTTTGAAATAATTAGACAAACCACTTCTCTTACATTGTTTTTCAAGGTAAAACATAACTTTTCATCATTGAGCATCGATCTCCTTGGAATCGTTGATGCTCCCTTACGAACACTAATGGCTTGACTGGGAAAATTCTAGTTTGTCTGTGGCTCTTACTACTGTGGTTGTGAGTTTTTAGCATCATCATGCATTAAAGGTACACAATACCGCAAGAGATGTATTATTTTCTTTTTACATCGATAAAAATATTCCGCCGTTAAAAATATTTATTCTAACATATCCAAACCTTCCATTCAACAACTGTGTGAAACACTTCATGGATGCAAGAACCAACAGATGGCCACACGGGAATTAGGAAACTTCCTTAAAACTTTGCTGCTAGGATAACCGATTCAAACATACAACAACAGACTGCTTACGAATAAAAAAAGACTAAAAAACAAACTAGAAAGCTAGACTAGACCGCAACAATGTCTAGAGTGATATTTCAATTGTTTCCTGACAAAAACCTCCAAGAAGCACCTGAATTCAACCTTTTCTGACATATCTGCCCTCTCTTTGTGGGGGCAGTAGAATACTTCTTGGGTTTTGTTCCTTCTCTTAACGAGCAAATACTTTAAACAAAGTAGATGTCGTATGGCCAGGCTAAAGGCACACTCCAAACAAAACAGGTCTTTGAAAACAAGATGCTTGTTGCCTTAGCATCAGTTTGCACAGAAGTAGGTTGGTTTCCTGTATTACACCTCAGTTATGTTGTGAGATAATCACAAAATAGCACATAGGTGATGTTTGGTTGGCAGTACCAAAGGCACCGCTTACCAACAGGCAGCACAGGCAATTGCTTGGCCACAAGGGGGCCTCTGAGGGCCGGCAAACTTGAAAAGATGTCTAACCCTAAACCCAACGTTTCCTTCCTCCTCTCTCCCAACTGTTCTGCCACACATTACCTCATCTGTACCACCCCTTGGCTCGAAGAATCTCCATTGGATAATCATGTCGCCAACACCTAGTCTTTGCCAGAAAACAGTGCCTTTTGCTTGGGGGCCCTTGACAACCTTGTTGCACCACTGGGCAGTGAACAATGGGAAATGTTATGATTCAAATGGATGTGCCAAAAACTCTGATTATAACCCAGAAATTCAGGCCACAGTTTGTTAAAGTGCACTAGACAGATTTTAATTGATCTATTTATCAGAAGCAACTGAGTTCTACATGTGAACATGGATGTTCCACAGTAAGCGTTTATTTAAAACTTTGCTTGTTCACACTTCCTGTCCCCAAAGGGGCTTTTCAGGGTTAAAAATATTTCACTATTCTACCTTCCATATTTTCTTAGACTAATCAGTGGAAACACTTCCACCAAACACTGAAAACAGTTGTTGGTTTAAAAAGACTAAACCCAAACCCAGTGAACCATGGAGGACAACATGATAAGATACCTTTAGAGGCGACATCTGGACCTCCAAGCAAAGTGGGTGATTCATCTGTCTGTTGACCAGATGGGTCATGTGCCAAATGCAAAAGATGGTGAGGATGACTGTCAGCATTGCTGCAGGTCATAAAAGTGGACATTTCCAAACAAACAAAAAAATGACAAGCAAAGTAGAGTATAATAGTACTCACATTAAACAAGAATGAAACAAAAAGACGGCGATATATTTTTGTGTATTAGTCTGGTCATAAGTTACAAGCACCAAGTTTTATTGGACAACGTACACATCAAGACATCTAATAAACTGTTTTCTGCCTTATTATTCTTCCATCCCACGTACTTCGAGTAAAAGTTGTTGGGGAGAGTTTTCGACTGAGGGCTCAGATTAGTCTCATCTACACACCGTGCCCCTGAGGGCATGGCTCAAACATGATAGTTCAAAAACACAAACTTATAGACGGTTCTTGCAAAGAGTTGAAGGCTAGCACATCAAGCGTGTACTTCTTCCTCAATCACTTTTTAATTTCCATTGAGACTTGGTTTTCATCTCATTTGTGTAATTGAGGCATCTGTGGCCTGTCGTTTTATGGTCTAGGCATAGTATATGCAGGGTAAATGTAGCATTTGAATATTCGGGTAATTAGTTTGCGTCTGTCATTCGAGACCTTTATCAATCTCTCTGTGTAATTAAGTTGCTTGTCAGACATTTTTAGCACTAAAGCCTCAGAGGCTTCACGGCACAAACAAAGGAATTCTATGAAAAAAGGAGAAAATTTGACACTAGATAATAAAAATAATTTTCTATGAATACATTGGGTACTTAAAAGAGTTAAGGACAATCAAGCATCATTAGATATGTAAATAAGGCCAGAATGAATAACAAAACGATAAAACATCAGGAAATGAAGCTTTACTTGTCAACGTCAATAAACAAAATTAGTCTGATGACGAAACGTTCTTATTTAATGTCAGATAAGACTATTTCTGTGTGTTCATGGGATTTCTAGGGTCATTACTGACTACGGTTACAAGATTAACACGAGGATAGCTCTGATCTATACCACAACAGTTATTCCTTCTTCGTACAGCGAATGTAATGAGAGCACGTCAGTTTTTCATTCATGATCCAATATAATAAACAAGGTTTAGCAGTAAAGTGATTAATGACGGAGATAAATCACTTTAATCAAGTGCTGATATTAAAGTTATAAACCAGAATTTTTTTGATTAAGGAAAAGACAGACGGCTCGTAACTCTCTACAAGTTATTAATGGGACAGTCAAGAGTTACATGAATCTGGAATGACAGTCTCTTGTTAAAACAGACTCCCAAGTCATAATTTGAAAGAAAAAAAAAGGAAGATGAGTTAGAGCTTGGGCTGGAGAGGAGCCTGGAGTGGATAAATTGGTATAACATGTACATAAAAATGGAGACTGAGGCACCCAACAATGTCATTTATTCATTTTGTATTGAAGTATTTTAGACGAAATTATTTAAATATATTTTTGATATAGTTGTGTTGCAGAGTTAATTTAAAAAAGGGAGCATTGTAAATTTGATCAATGACTTGCACTTGAATTTGTGCTTCTAAGTTTTGAGTAGATCATTTAGAAAATCTTTAAAATTGAGTACAAATGATTAAAGTTAGAATAGACAATATTAAACTGAACAAGTGAAAACTTTTAAGAAAAAAATGATTCTTTAAAAAGTTGAAATAGAAAATGTTTTTCATTCATTTGGTTGCTGCAAAGTTGCACTTGTGAAATGTTGGATTGCACATCCTCTAAGTGTTAATACGCCACAAAAATAACCGTCACCTAGATTCAACTAAGCAAATAGGTACTAGCCTCCTATTGTGTAATTACTGCATGGGTGATTATTTTTCAGCTGAAAATCAGTTATTTAACCTAAACTGGTGCATTGGGTTGCTTCTCATTCAAACAACCATGTGGAAAAACAAAGAACTGTCCAACACATTGTTATAAAGTGGTCTGATGAATCCAGGTGGACCCTGTTCCAGAGTGATGGCGCATCAGGGTAAGAAGAGAGGCAGATGAAGTGATGCACCCATCATGCCTAATGCCTACAAGCCTGTGGGAGCAGTGCTATGAGCTGGGCTTGCTGCAGTTGGTCAGGTCTAGGTTCAGAAAGAGAATGTGCTCCAAGAAAGAGGTCAGCTGACCACCTGAATATACTGAATGACCAGATTATTCCATCTTCCTTGACGGCATGAGCATATTCCAAGATGACAATGCCAGGATTCATTGGGCTCACATAGTGAATGAGTGGCTCAAGGAGCATGAGACACCATTTTCACAGATGGATTGTCCACCACAGAGTCCAAACCTTAACCCCATTGAGAATCTTTGGGTTGTGCTGGAGAAGGCTTTATGGAGCAGTCAGACTCCACCATCAGTGCAAGATGTTGGTGAAACATTAATGCAACGCTGGATGGAAATAAATCTGGTGACATTGCAGAAGCTTATCGAAACAATGCCACAGTGAATGTGTCGTAATCAAAGCTAAAGGCGGTCCAACAAAATTTTAGAGTGTGTGACCTTTTTTTTTTGGTTTGGGCAGTATAGCCCTCCTGCCACGTGGACCTCAAGGGATAAACCATCAATACTGCTCAATGGTCAACTTTCCTCGCAGGGTCACCCATAAAGACAGTTAGGATGTCTCAAGCTTAGACTTCTTTTGCCTTCTTCCAGGACAGACATTTTGACCACTTCCATTAAAACTCCACCAAAGCACAGGTAGAAGACTCAAACGTCAAACAAAGTGGCCATATATCAAAACTTCCATCAATGGCCCCTGTGAGGCAATATAGCGCCTGTTTATTGCCAATTCATAAAAAATTCAAAACACACACGAGCAGCTACAGTAGGTTCATGTTGGTGGAATGGTCTCAGTTACAGAGACTCAAATGAATACAAGGCAGTTAATTAGCTCTGAACTATTAGAAGTGATCCCATGTAAGCTTTCATTTGAGGCCATTCACCAGGCTGGGCATGTCTGAAAGCAGGTCCGTGACATCATAATGGCAGAATATCTGTATGCTGCTTTGCTTCATTTGCTATCTTTTATTTTCATTCCCATCAATTAAAATGTCCAAACCCTTTTAACATCAATAAAATGGAACTAATTTCTCTTCATCTGCCTGTGACTGTAGAGGCTGCTGTTAAACTAGCCATGGAAATGGGCTTCATTAATGCAGAGGCACGTACACACACACACACACACACACACACACACACACACACACACACACACACACACACACACACACACACACACACACACACACACACACACACACACACACACACACACACACACACACACACACACACACACACACACACACACAGAACACCTTACTAAAACTTTCCCTGACTGCTCAAGACATTAGTCATTTGCATATGAAAACCCATTATGTGGCAGCCAATCGTCATTGCTCTTATTGAGACGGAGCTCCATGCACTGTATGAAAAGCATCAATCATATCAGGAGTACCCATTCACGTGTGAAATTTTAATATACATTTAATATTCCTTAATGGGCCAATGCATAATATATGCTGTAAGTTCTGGTGTCGTGGCCAGCACTATGAGTAATAAAAAAAAACCTAAAGTCATCTTCATTTTCAACTTTGTTCACTTAGTAAGTCACTTTAGTCAGTCTAAAAGAAGATCGCTCTTTTATCTCTCATGTGCTCAAGGAATAAGAGAAGAATAAGGCCCTGCCCACACGTAGCCGGGGATCTGCCAAAACGTAGATATTTTTCTACGTTTTGGCCTGTCATCCACACGAAAACGGAGTTTTTTCACACGAAAACGGATCTTTTTAAAAACTCCGGCCAAAGTGAAGATCTGCGTTTTCTCCGTTTTGGGTATCTGCGTGTGGACAGACAAAATCGGAGTTTTAAGGTCCGCAACGTCACTTTCCGTGACAAAAAAAAATGCTGACATCACGTGTGCGACCTGTGTTTACACTAGCCGACAGCATGGATGCCCTCAGAGCTGCACTCGCTTTATCAATTGTCCAAGCGCTTTCTGCTTGTTTGTTTTTGCAAGCGGAATTACTGCTCCTTGCGGAAGACCATAGACGAAAGACGAGGTTAAGAACGGGGGAAGTACTGCCGCCTACAGGTCTGGCATGTCCTTAACAACGTATTTATCCGAGTACGTGTGGACAGAGTTTTTTTTTTTAACGAGGTGATGTGGATGCAAGTTTTTGGAGGGGCAGATATTCAATAAAAAAAAAACCCCGGCTACGTGGGGACTAGGCCTAAGAGAATCCGACTACACAAGAGGGACACAAAATCCATCTTTAGTAACCATGTTAGCGACGTGACTACATGGTCGACTCATAGACACAAACAGATGTGATGTCACGGGTCATTACATCATGGTTTGTTTGTATGTTGGCAGCTCCATGATGAAGGGACATTAGGAAGAGAGGCACCGGGTTGTTGAAGATGGGGGACCATAATCACTATGACACCAAGGGAGAATGGAGGGGGCAGGTGGTCTGTCATGTTCAGCACCCTTGACAGAACCAGGCCACTTCCTCTCTGCTGAATGAATAGACACATGGATGGATAAAGACAGAAATGGGTGAAAAATTAACCACGGAGCTATATCTATGAAATTCCAAGCTATATTTCTTTGTGTTTTGAAATCTAGCACCGTCTCACTGGAGGCATAGCTTCATTCTATTATCCCCTTAAGAATGAAAAATGAGCAGTCGATAGATTTCTTTATGAAGCATTATTTTAAGGACCGAGCCTAGATGGCCCTAAAGATTCATGTTTGTTTTTCTTCTCCATGGAAGATGACAGCATTTGGAGCCTTATCTTTATTATTTACGATTTTCCAACATCTTGCTTCTGATTGGCTAACAGCAACATAACTCTTCCACTGCCTCCGTTCGCTCTGCAACGTTGAAAACCTGATAGTCATCAAGCAAAGAACGCATCAGGTCACCTTTGAAGCTAGCAAAAAAATGTGGTGCTCTGCTACTCAAAGAGCACAAGCAGACAAGATGTTCACAGCTTTGCTTTGTGAGGCAGGATGATGGCATAAATCTTTAGAAGCCCACAAGCATAAAAGTTTGTGATCTTCAATTAGGATTGACACAACTGCGGCTTATGGAGAGAAAAAAATCACCGCAGCAGCTGAAAAGACTTTCCTCTTGGTTGTTCGGTCTTAAATATTTTGCCTCCATGAAGATTGGTGGTAATTGTGAAGCTTAAGAACTGTATGGGAAGTGATCAATACCACAGCTCTGCAGGATCTGTGAGTGTCTTCCAGCGCACCCAAATTCCCACTGAGAGGAGAGTATAGACACTGAGTACAAGACCAGAACAAAGGAGAAACAAGAAGGATCAAACTACTGTGCATGTCTTTTCTAATGTATGACTTGATTGAACGGAACAAAATGATGTGCCTGGATGAAAAGAGCTGAAAGTCCTTCAGAACTATACTGATTTGAGTTTTCTCTTTACTGAAAAAAACAAAAATCAAGAAAGAAAACAGTTTATTTTTAAATTCTGGTGAACAAACAGAAAGCTTAAATATTAACTGAGAAGACCATCCCATAATAAACTAAATAAATGAAAAAAAGCCTTTTATGGGTGCTGCCTCCACTCAGGATGTGGGGTTTATGATCTAAACTGCTGCAACAGTTACTTTTATAATTAGACCAAAGTAATCAAACAGTCCTTGTGGTTCCAGAAATATACTCATTAAAGTGTGGGTATGGCTTCTGTCTCTCACCCTAACCCTCACCAAAATTTTTTTTATAAAAAAATTAGAAATACATACGATTTATGAAGATTAATTAATTACTAAGAATCTAATTAATTAGATTGATTTTTAATCAAGTCACACCTCTATATTAAACATATGAATTTTTTTTTGATACTTTCTGCAGCAAGATAGGAACTATATGAACAAGTAAACACCTGAAAAGAAATGATTGGCCCCTCTTTAACAAAGGCTTCCCTTATAAATGGTTTATAAATGTGTTATTATTGATTCTGTAACACTTGTAAGATACAGCATAAATTATGGTTTAATGGGGTTGAATTCCACACCATTTTACGGTGTTGGGAGTTCAGAAATGGAGGTTTTAAAAGCTGCATCAACATTGTTTTTTTTTCTTTTTCTTCCATTACGCCTCATCAGAAATTCTTCCAATTTTACAAACGCCAGTTGTTTGGTGACGCCTGTCAATTTCATTTGCACCACAAGTCCTTACCAATGACTCTACCGGGCCATTTCGGGTACGTACCCCAGTTAAACCACCAAAAAGTTCCCGAGCGTAGTCGTGTCTGCAGCTCGCGCTCCCCACGGGAAAGGGGTCAATTGCGGAGGACAATTTTCACCATACACCAGTATGTGCGAGTACTATGGGACTTTAACTTCAGGTACTCCGTCAATTCCAGAAATGGCCCAGAAAATGGAGACATGTTCCACGAAGGTAAGAAAGTAAAATTACCAGGAAGTTTTGATGACTAAAGCATGCAAAAATGTCTGTTTTTTTAAAATAAAATGCACACTTATTTCCTCTTCTGTGATAGACAGCTGTTTAAAAACCCTGCTGGATTACAACGTTCTTGATATTTCCCACATCAGCAAAGCACAAAACCCACCTGTGCTCCCAGTCTGACTGTTGTAATGTAAAACGGGGGACCAAGAGTTGCATTACAGAGGCTGGAGGTGCTCCCTTCATTCAACCTTTGATGTGAACTTCACAAAGGTTACAGTCACTCCAGCCAGCTGAGGAATAGTTTGAAAATGAAACTGCCTCTCACTGCAGATGACTTGGAGAAGGTCATTAACACACACACACACACACACACACACACACACACACACACACACACACACACACACACACACACACGCACGCACGCACGCACACACACACACGCACACGCAAACACACACAGCTTCTCAATTAGGCCACTGTAACTGCAGACCTCATTCCTCATTCAAAGGTCGCCTTTACCCCAGTGGCTAATCTCACACTCACACGTTCACACTCGTTTTTTTTTTTCCTATCTAGTGGAATTTTCTCCAAAGTTCATTATAAGAAATTACTAATAACAATGAGGGCATGCTAATTCATCTCAGTTTCTCTTCCAAGTCCTTTTCCTGTTCTGATCTAAAGAGTAACAGCCCTAATAACAATGTGCTCTATACGACGGTGAATCAGACCACAAAAATGCAAAGTTAGGTTTTGTTTGTTTCCTATTTGTAAAATGAAGTTGAAATGTTGAAAGAAAACAAACAAACAAACAAAGTGTCAAGAAAAAACATTAAAAATAATCAAAACAGCAAAAATATGTATTCTAAGATTGAAGATTAAAACCTAAATAATCATTAGTACAGACCTACTATACCCATGATGTAAGTAAACTACAGTTAATTTTATGCCAAAGTATATTTATTCAGCATATACTCTGAAATGTAAAGCTTGAGCTGTACACAACTTGTAAATATTTTCTCAGTGATTCAGGAGTTTAATCAAAGAAAAATCTACTTTTTCTAGATGCTTCGATGTCTCATGAGTGTTTTTAGGTTTTGTTGTCTACTGCAAACATTTATTTTTTACATTGTCTTGTTAGTGCACATTTGATTTACTTGATTTTCCTCTGGGATTAATAATGTATGTTTGAATTAGTTAAAGCTACAATGGTAAATTTGGAAAAGTAATTAGCTTAAAACATTTTTTCATGCCTCTTAACAACATTCTAACATAGTATAGCTATAGATACCAGCTCAGTGGCCTAGTGGTAGGAGTGCCCTGCCTGAGACTGAGAGATCATAGGTTCAAATCCACGGTTGGGTCTTAACAAAGACTTCAAAAATGGGAACCAATGCCTCAAGTTTAACACTCAGTGGGTTTCATTTGGGGGTTAAACCACCAAATCGTTCCTGAGCGAGGTCGTGTCTGCAGCTCACCGCTCCCCTATGAGATGGGTCAAAACTTGTGGAGAACAAATTTCACCACACACCACGGGGTGACAGCTAATGGGACTTTAACTTAAATATATTGTGTAGATAAAACAAAAAAGCAATTAGGTGGTTCTCTTGTTTTTGTCTAAAAACCTTAGACAATAACACGTCTAGGACCAAAAGCAACAAATCGGACCATCCGATTTTTCTGAAAACGTTCGTCACAAATGAAAATTTTACCATTTGGCATCTCACAAATTAAAATCTCTCTACAGTTTAATGTCTTATTTATGTAAACCTTCATTGTTTTCCATACCAGAAGCTGCCCTTTGCCCTACAGCAGAGTACATGAGTACAAGTGACACATGACTTACTGTCTCCATAGCAACGGAGAGGCCCAACAGTGAGTTTAGCCTCCGAGCCCAGTCTGTTTGTGTCACCAACGGCAACCTGGCTGACCGGCAGGTGTTCTTTATATGTCAAGAGACCAGAATCTTCTCTCCTGCAAAAAGAGAAAAATAAAATAAAATCCATTTACAAGCAGTTTCATCTCATTTTCATAGCTTTGAACATGTTCAATTTGCTCTTTTCTTTTCAGAAATGCTTTTGCATTTTGTGTCTCCTGCTCACTTTCATTAAAACTTCAATTTCTAAAATAAACAAACAAGATTTAATTTGAGATTTCTGTCCAACACAATTACTGGCAGAGCCAACACTAAATATCTTCAACACCTGGCTGGTTCTGTGGTGGAAAATACTCATTTTACACATGAAATAAAGATGAGGCTTAAGCTGAAGAGAAGACAACTGCTCATTTTTGTGTTAGTATTAGAGTTAAATACAGGATAAAGTAGAATATTGGTCAGGGTAACTGTATGTCTACACTATACCAGAATCTATCTAAATCAGGTGTATTTGAACATGCTGAAAGACTTATTGATGCTTTCCTTCGTTTCTCAGCAGCAGGAGAAAAGGAAAACATTTTTAAAAAGTGATAAAGACAGTATTATAACTGACAGCACCAACTACAAACCAGGAGCTTTCCCTGCTCACCAAAAATATTATCTGTCAGAATTTTGACAACTCCCCATGATTTGTTGTAGAATAGCAGGTGATGGTGACTTCTGTGTCTACTGCTTTTGTTGTGTATGCCGTTTAAGGCTAAAAATTTAGAAACTTCTCTCGAGTTAAAATCAAAAAAATTCTTCAGTGACTAGATTTTAATTAGATTTTATTCATTTATCTATTTAAAAAGCACCTTCCATGACCTTATCAACAGACCAAGGTGCTGGACACAACCACAAAACACACAATAAGAACAAATAAAATGTCTTGGATCAAATTAAACAAAAGAAAAAATAAAACAACCATAAAACATTAAGAAAAAGTTGAATGATCTAATCTGAAAAACAGGTTCAATGACAAAACAATAAAAAGCTAAAAGATCAAGGCAGTGTTGTGATCCTTGCTGAAATGCCATCACATAAAAATTAGTCACCAAAAGTGATGGTGCCTGCCTAACTCTAAAGGCAACTTGTTCCATAGCACTGGAGCCAGAACTGAGAACGCACAATCCCCCCTCGATCTGTATTTGGAGCGGGGGGCCACCAAGAGCTCTCGCTCAGCCGAGCAAAAACACAGAAATGGGACATGTCTGTGCAGCAATGCTGACAGATAAGAGGGAGCAGTGCCTTGAAAGGGCCTGTACACAAGTAAGAGGATCGTATATTTGGCTCTGTACTGCACTTGGAGCCAGTGTAGATCCTCCAGCACCAGAGTGATGTGTGCCGCAAGTCTGACTCAGACTGGCATAGAAGGCATTGCAGTAGTCCAGTCAGGATAGGACAAATGCCTGGATAACAGAGTTCAAGTGTGCCCTACACAACAGGGGCTTGATCCTAGAAAGTTGACTCATAAAAAAAAAAACAAGACCGCAGAACCATATTAATTTCTGTCTCAAACTTAAGGATGGAGTCGATTTTTATCCCCAGATTGCTGACAACTTTCGTTTCAAGTGGCGTCAAAGGGCCATAGTCAACGTCAGAGCCAGGGCCAGAGCAATCTAATCTACTGGGGCTGAAAATTACGACTTCAGTTTTTGTGTCATTCAGGAGTAAAAAGTTAGAAACCATCCAGGATCTAACATCTCTTAGACAGTCCAGAAGTGGAGAGACAGATCCACCAGCTCCCCGCTGGAGTAGAAGATAGATGTAGCAACCATTGTTGTAAAAATGGAATTTCACACCATGCCAAAAAAGGAGAAGCCCCAAGGGTAGGAAATATATATATCGCAAACCAAAGGGGCCCAAAGACAGAGCCCTGTGGCATGCCCCAGTGTAGTTTCACCATAGAAGATGAGGCTTCACCTATCCTATTACAGAAGCTCCTGCCCTGAAGGTAAGAGCGGAGCCATTGGAGGGTAGGCCAAGTGATCCCCCACCCAGTGCTGCAGTCGGTCCAGAAGGATGCCATGGTTGACCATGTCTGCAGATGGATCCAGTAACAGCAAGACAACAGCATCACCCATATCACTAGCTAAATGCATTTAAACTTTATTGACGTATTCTGTTTTCATCCTAGCTGTCCTACTTTAAGTTTGTCATTGTAAAAAAAAAGAGCCTTACAACAAAATTATAAACAGCAACACTGAAACTGAAAAAGCTAACTGCTAGCCTTCATATGAGGTACAGACACAGTAAAGTCCTAAAGTGGGTAGAGACCTCCCACTAGTGTTTCTAAGTGAACCACCAAAATTGTTTAGTGCAGTTTCTGGCCAGCAGAGGGCTACGGAGTGCTGTCCAATGTGAAGCTGCTCAGGTTTTTGACTAAAGAAACCACTGAAACCAGTTTGAAAGCAATAACTTAAAGTGTTAAAAACTCTTTAGGGTTGCTTCCTGGGCACCACCATCACTCAGGACCTCCAGTGGGAGCCCACCATCACCTCCATTATAAAAAAAGGCCCAGTAGAGGATGTACTTACTGAGGCAGCTGAAGAAATTCAACCTGCCAGTACAGTCTATGAGGCGGTTCTACACCGTAATCATCAAGTCCATCCTCACTTCTTCAGTCACCGTGTGGTATGCTCGAGCAACCATCAGAGACAAGAAGATGCTGCATCGTGTCATATGCTCTGCTGAGAAGGTCATTGGCTGCAAACTCCCCTTTCTACAGGGCCTGTACACCTCTAGGACTTTGAGGCATGCAGGTCGAATCACAGCTGACCCATCTCACCCTGTACACAGTCTCTTTGACTCACTCCCACCTGACAGGAGGCTCCATTCGACCAAAACCTCTCACCACAAAACAGTTTCTTCTGTGTGCGGTCGGACTCATGAATGTCGATCGTAGAACTCCTTACTCCAGTTGCTTTGTTTCAGTCACCTGACCCTGAACCGACCCACTCTGACCAGCACCTACGCTGACTTGTATAGTATAGTAGCTGCTTATCTAATTATTGACTCCCTATATTAACATCATTTTAATGTACTTATTCCTAACAGAAATTTTTGCTTACATTATTTTTCTTGCACCAAGTACCACAGCAATTTCCTAACGTTGTGATTCTTGCACATACAGTACAGTATGGGAATAAAACCATTCTGATTCTGATTTTGAATTTAGCAGATGCATTTGACAATTTCATGTAGCAATTAAAACATATTAATTATGACCAAGAAGATGTGATGGGTCCATATAAATGTGAAATATCAATCAGATTGATCTTTGAATGTTTAATCAGAAAATTCTAGGGTTCTTTGCTTCTTCAGGGGGCCATAAACACACTTCGTATGAATTCAGACAGAGTAAGTATATAGATTATAAAATGAAATTAATTCTTTTTCCTAAACTGACAATTTATACATGTCGAGACATGAATAATGAGATGTGGTGTGGTGGATGTGAGGTGTTGTGATGGAAGCTAGATGTTGTAGCAACCGTTCTTTGCATCTGAGAGAAATTGTGAACTCTGGGTGTAAAAGAGTTTGTTGTTTGTTATAAACTAGAGTTGGTTATCTGAAAACAGCATCAGACGCAATCTGTCAGGCCAAGTCTACGCACCCTTGGTGTGGAGGTTCTTGTTCGATCCGGGAGGTCTTGCGAGTCACTGCCGGTGGAGTGAACCTCTGATATCAGGAAAACGTAGACAGTTCTGTAGCGTCATCAATGTCCTATTTATGACCTAAAGGTCATGATCTGCTGCGTCTGCTTGAGCAGAGACATAAAGCCTCTGACAGGCTAATCTACATGAGATAGTGGCCAAGGTCTTTCATGCCCTCTGCTCATCTGAAATGGTTCACCTCTGTTACCAAGCGAAGACAAGAACTATTTTGATAAATATATAATCAACAAGTTTGTTAATTACCAATAATAATGTGAGCCCAATGTTCAATCATTCTGTGAAATGACAATGTTATTACTTGATTTTATAATCCTGCGATCAGTAGTATTTTACAAGTTGCACTAGACACTAAAGACACGTAATGCTAAAGTCACACGACACATTTCCTTTTGTCTGATCCAATCAGAACATTTGTTTCTGGTGCTAGGCATGGTTCTGTGGTGTTTGTATAAACCCTCTTTTGCATGTCAAATTCTGATTCGCCAGTAAACCAAAATATGACAATTATAAAAACTATCCCACGCCACCTTTTCTTTAGTTCAAAGTATTCTAGAGAAGTCTCGGACAGGCCATCCGGACTCCCTCTTCAGCCAAAAGAACCTCAGACAAGCTGGATAAAATCTGTTGCAAGTTACAACTGACCGCAACGATTCCTTCAGAATAAAAGCTGAACCTCACGACGCCTTCAGGGTCTTGGAGACGCCAGTGATAACCTGTTGTGACCTGGAAGCATTCCAAGACTAGTTTGGTCGGCATCGCTGCTTTTCTACTGGCTTCGGTATCAAAGAGGGACCACGAGGACCTCGCTATTAACAGAGGCTTCCCCTGGGTGCATAGACCGACAGATGGCGTTTCATGTGTGTGATAAATCTCCCACTAAAGCTTAGAGCGAAACATTCACTCCCACTCAGAACTAACTGCTTTTCCGGATCTGCTGGTTCTGAATAACACACACACACACCATCATTCATCACGTCTCACTCCACCTTAGTCCATCAGTACACAGAGTGTTAAAGTTAGTCTTGTTTAAATTGTTAGAAATAAATGTCTTAACCATTTTAAACCTGACTCCCTCCCTTTCCTTGGAGTTAATACAAAGTTTTGCTTAATCCCTACAATAAAAAGTTCTGATCTTCTGGTTAAAATAGTCAAAGATCCATCAGATTGATATTTGATATTTCTATGGAATCTCACATTTTATGGTTCAAAAAGTAGGATGTAAACGACTCATTCTTTACAGTTCCGATAGGAACCGTCCAGTCTGAGATCCCTCGAGGTGAAGACAGGAAGCTGGAATGCTTATTTGCATCAAAGGTTGATGTTTTCTTGGCTCTTAGAAGAGCCGGTTGTCTGGTATCAGCCACAGCATTGCAGAGAGGCTTTGACAGGAGGTCAAAGGAGAAGATGGTTTCAAAAATGCTTCTTTCCTGAATTGGCCGGTTCGAGGGAAGTAAGTCTTGTTTTATTAAACTACTTTGTTAGGATTTCTGGCCAAGTTTGGCCAATCAAAATTTGACATGTTTCTGAGTATTTACCAACATACCGAGATGTTTTTAACACTGTGAATAAGAATCTTTAAAACTCCTATGTGAAGTGCATTTTAACCTTAATGAGTATCCTATTTTAATGTGTATGAGTGTAAACAACAATTAAATTGTTAAATCAAACACATAGTGATTTGTGATATACAGGTCCTTCTCAAAAAATTAGCATATAGTGATAAAGTTCATTGTTGTATGTAACGTATTGATAAACATTAGACTTTCATATATATTAGATTCATTACACACAACTGAAGTAGTTCAAGCCTTTTATTGTTTCTAATATTGATGATTTTGGCGTACAGCTCATGAAAACTCAAAATTCCTATCTAAAAAATTAGCATATTTCATCCGACCAATAAAAGAAAAGTGTTTTTAATACAAAAAAGTTAACCTTCAAATAATTATGTTCAGTTATGCACTCAATACTTGGTCGGGAATCCTTTTGCAGAAATGACTGCTTCAATGCGGCGTGGCATGGAGGCAATCAGCCTGTCTCACTGCTGAGGTGTTATGGAGGCCCAGGATGTTTCGATAGCGGCCTTAAGCTCATCCAGAGTGTTGGGTCTTGCGTCTCTCAACTTTCTCTTCACAATATCCCACAGATTCTCTACGGGGTTCAGGTCAGGAGAGTTGGCAGGCCAATTGAGCACAGTAATACCATGGTCAGTAAACCATTTACCAGTGGTTTTGGCACTGTGAGCAGGTGCCACGTCGTGCAGAAAAATGAAATCTTCATCTCCATAAAGCTTTTCAGCAGATGGAAGCATGAAGTGCTCCAAAATCTCCTGATAGCTAGCTGCACTGACCCTGCCCTTGATAAAACACAGTGGACCAACACCAGCAGCTGACATGGCACCCCAGACCATCACTGACCGTGGGTACTTGACACTGGACTTCAGACATTTTGGCATTTCCCTCTGCCCAGTCTTCCTCCAGACTCTGGCACCTTGATTTGAGGTGCTCAGACTTACTACCGGCTATGTGGACCAAACTCACGCTCCTCTGGTAAAGGGACTGAATGGCCAATAACAGAAAGCCACCCACCCCATACTCCTGGAGCGTCCCCCACAGGGTGCCCCTGGGGACATGGTCATAAGCCTTCTCCAAATCCACAAAACACATGTGGATTGGTTGGGCAAACTCCCATACCCCCTCCATCACCCTTGCAAGGGTATAGAGCTGGTCCACAGTTCCACGGCAAGGATGAAAACCACATTGCACTTCAGTTGTGTGTAATGAATCTAATATATATGAAAGTCTAATGGTCATCAGTACATTACAGAAAATAATGAACTTTATCACCATATGCTAATTTTTGAGAAGGACCTGTATAGGTGAAAATTGACCCTTTTGGACGTTACATTCAGGAAACTCAGTTTGTTCACTATTTGCTTGGTTTGGCTAAATATGCAAATATTTGCTACTCTTGTCTTGTTGAATTAAATCATGCTGTTTAGTGACCTTTGTTACATCTGGCCGAATATGGGACCGAGGATGATGCAGCGCACCTCCACAGTGACCCTTGAGTCAGTCAGCTGAAAAAAATCAGTAAATGTTAGTGTCGTTGTTGCACTGGTGACATGGACGCTCAGAGTAGTCCCATTTTCTACAGATGACTTGGTATTTTGAGTTATTTAGCCTATTTTCTCCAGTCATTCCTCTCACCATCATTTTGATGCAAGTTTATTTTTACATCAGCATGTTTCACTGAAGTACAACCCATCCATCCTGCTGTTTGCTTCTTGTAGTGAATCCTCTGAGACTCTAGTCAAAACATCTATTGATTTCTATGGCAGAACATGTATGCCTAACATGCAGGAGAACATGTATGACTTGCCATGCAATAAAAAACATATTTTTCTCTACTGTGGCCATACAAGGTTTGTGTTCCTTGGTTGATCAGCTCCTTTACCAACATCTGAGTTTCCTTTGTGAGTTTACATTTGTATAATTAATCAACAGTCTTCTAAGATGGTCATTGACATCTCTTTGTATAAATATCGTCTTAATTTTTATGCCAAGTTGTAAACGAGCTTGCTCACATGGACACATAAATGAAGACAAAAACTAAATGAAAAATTTTTGCACAATGTCTGGCAAATGTTGGACCAAATCGTTGTTTTGCAAGTCACAAATGAGTCTCAAGTTTTTCTACTTAAGTCCTGAAATAAAAGATGTACAGGTCATAAGTCAAATCAACTACCAAGACTTACAAGTTGCTTGACAGGTCTGAGTCCTAGGCTTTGACTTTTGAGTCCTAAAAAGTTTTTTGACCAATTTTCTTTTTAATTACCAAATGATACAAAAATAACAGAAGAAATGTATGAAAGCAGCTTAAATGGGGGCATTTTTCTTTACATAAAAATAAGTACAACTTATGCAAATCTCATCCCTTCTCTAGCAACTTTTCATCAAAATTGAAAACAAAAAAAAAGTCTTATCAAGAACCAAGAGCACCAAACACATCACTCCTGTTCTTAAATATCTACACTGGCCACCAATAAACTACAGAATCAATTTCTAAATGCTTCTACTAGTTTATAAATCACTCAGTGTCATTGGACCCAAATACAAGTTGGATCTCCTTTCTGTATATACGCCCAACAGGGCTCTGAGATCCTGGAAGCAGTCAGCTGTAGAACCCCAGGTCACAACCAAACAGGATTAAGCTGCTTTTAGCTACTATGCCGCCCACAGATGGAATCAGCTTCCTCATGACCTCAAATGTTCCCCAGCTCTAGTAACTGTTAAATCAAAATGTTAAACTTTCATGTATTCATCAGCCTTTGAATGACTGTTACTTATGCTGCACCTCCTGCATTGCAACTGCTCTTCTTTCAACAATGTCTTTTTTTATTATTCTTAAATCTGAAATGAATTAGTTTATTTGATTTGATCAAAATTCTTTTTTACGTAATTATTATTTTAATGTTTGTGCTATTCTTGCTCATGGAAAGCGCATGTGCTATACAAATAAAGATGCCTAACGCTGAAACTGATCACAAAAAGGACTGCAGATGTTGCATTTCACAGTTAATAATATTATTATGTATGCTTGAAAAAGTCATGCATATTTAATTATAAGCCAACAGACACTCTGGTTTAAATACGAGATGAGTCCCAAGCCTTTTGTAATTTTAAATTAAAATCAAAAATATGAACTGATTCCAAGTCCTAACTTGAGTCTAAATGTATTTCAGATTAACTTTATATAATAAAATGTTCTGCAGAAAAGAAAATAAAGAGTATAATTCCTATTAAATATGACCTAGTACCTTCTCTTTTTCACAGTAATCTCACTAAATGTACATGAACTTTAAGTTTTCTTCAAGAAGAGCGTTTCTAAGTAAGCTTTCAAGGTATTCCATTATATTTCAATGGGACCCTCTCCCGAATTTATCACACATCTCAATTGGACATTTTTGTTTTTTAAATAAAATTTGAAATGAAACTTTAAAACCTCATGAATGGCCGTGTTTGCACACTTTATTATTACGGTGCACACCCTGGTTATGAGCTATAAAAAAATGTGTAATGGTTATGAGGGTAATATATCACAAACTCACTCTGTCAAACAACAAGCCATTAACACATACAATAGTTGCAGGGAAAACAAGATAGTGCATATGAATTATGAGCAGTATTGTTGTTTCAGAGACGGGAGGGGGACAAATAAGATCTCTGTGATAAGCCATTACTCATAAACATGCAGCTTTCACACAGAGGCGCAGTTTAAAAAATGATGCAATTGGTTTAAAAGGGAAATCCATTCAGCTAGCAAAGCAATGCAGTACAGTTGGTTACAAAGTTAACGCGTTACTGATTGTGACAGTAGACCTCATCACATTCCACATCTTTGTTAAACTCTTTGCTACAAATATATGTAAACAGATTATTACAGAAACAACACCATTTGCGTTGTTTCAGACAACACGTTCTTCAGAGGTTTTTAAAATACAACCCAATGTATGACACACAATGGGATATTTGTAGATTTTACATCACTTTAACAACAGGGAATAAAAGATAGACACTTGTCAGGTTGATCAAAACCACCCCGAAGATAAGTTCTTAATAAACATTTAACTGTTACATTCTGCAAAGCCCATATCCAACGACACTTTGCGGTTTTCTAAAATGTAATAATTTTTCAGGCCATGGTTAATCCAAGAACTGCAGAAGGGTTTCTTTGCCCAGTTATTTTTCACACCATTTGCACTCATTAAAGGCTCATTTTTAACCTCTGATCACAAAGTAAACTAGTTGCTTTGCAACAAATACCTTTATCACCCAGATATATAGTTCTGTCTACTGTAATATTATATCATGTAAAACAGCAACAAGAACTTTCCACAAGTTCACAAACCACACAAAAAAATGTTGGAAGACATAACAAATGACTTTCCCTGACATGTCTGCCCTAATTTTTAAAATGCTGATTGGTACATTTTGTTTGGAGAACACAGTAGGGTAGGAGTTTGCCCTGTAACAGGTGAGTTGCCAGTTGAAAATGTTAGTCGTTTTGTCTTTGAGCTTGGCATTCTACCCTCTTTGGCTCTTGGTTAAGGTCAAAGGGACCGATGATGCCAATTGTGCGACAGCCTTGCTTCGATGGCTAAATTTTGGTGTGAAGTGCTTTTGAGTGGCTGACTTGGAAAAGCTTTATCCCAAAAAAAATAAATAAATAAAAAATATATATATATAATGGTTGTCTACCAACAAGAGCCATTCGAAGATGGCACTGTTTTGCATTGCACTAATTTACATAATCGTGGGGACATTTGTCCTTAAAAGGGAAAGAAACCCCGTTGTCTTTTGCTCTGACCTTAACCCGAACAACAAAGGTCCTTATATGTATCTGGACTAAAACAAAGTACCAGCTAGCCTGGCAAGCCAGACTAAATAAATGTATTTTTTAGTCTGGCAACGCTCCATTGACGGCTCTCGGTTGTGGGGCAGGTTCTACCGTTGTCTTTCAAATGATCTCCACATTCCACTGGAGAATGAATGTGACATACTCTTGTTTCGCTCTGTTGCATCATCCCACCCACCAGGCATATAGAGTGCCCTGATTGGCCTACAAAGCGGATAAAGCTCTGTAATTTGTTCACTAAGCAGACAGAGCACTATGATTGGCCCACCATTATGGACCAATCATAGCTCTTTATGTGTTTGAAACCCCTCTAGAGAGCTGTGATTGGCCAGCCAGAATGCTGTTGGGGCTGCAGAGGTTCCAGTGGAGCGTTGCTAGACCAAACTTTGCAAAGCAAGAATTTGGTCTAGTTCACTAGGTTAAGTACCAGCAGCAAACTCCATAAATGTTAGGAAAAAGCAATGTCCCCTAATGCTACTTTTTTTCTTCTTCATCCTTTAGAGCAAAACAACGTAAACATTTGTCATTCTTCAATTGTAATCTGATTACCAGATTTGATCTGTTCAATTGTTTCTGGTCACTGTTGGCTGATTCAACTTTTCGTGACGTTTTGTTTTTAACAGATGACAGATCTGGACAATAGACAAACATGGCACTGCTGTGCCGTGAAAATAACTGACAGTTCATCACATTCTGAATACTGATTCACATTCCTGCCACAAAACACATGCAAAACCAAGGTATAAGCGCAGGCTGTGGTCTCTATATTTAAGTGTACAACTAGTGATCCAAAACCAACAGAGGCCCACACAGCCTGTTCTCCAGCTTTATGTCTGTTTAAAGCTGTCCAGAGAGATAGTACAGATCAGGGATTCCCAAAGTGTGGTGCGCGCACCCCCGGGGGTGCGCGAGCTGCCGCTAGGGGGTGCGCGAGATGAAAAGTGTAATGGCTGCGGAGCTCAGAGAAGTCTGTCAGGTGTCACCATTAGCGTAGCCAGAAAACTCATTTGTGGGTGGGCCAAAGAAAAAGTAAGTGGGCCCAATAAATGTAATTGAAAACAAGTATATTTTACTTGTGTGTGTGTGTGTGTGTGTGTGTGTGTGTGTGTCCTCCACATGTGCCCTAACCTCATAATAACAATGCGCCGAGCTTCAGCACTCTGGCCTGCGCACGCCGATATGTTCCATATTTTATCATTTTTAACGGTGTTGGAGAAATCTGAAGGTGGTGAGTCATTCTGGCAGATTGTAATTAACACCTGTCTCATGCAGGTGTTCTGACATTGTAAACCTCACACGCGCTGAAGATCTGAAGTTTAGAGTGCGTCTGTCGGAGGTCAGACGCGTTCCGCAACCACGGCTCACGGGTGCACAAGTGAGCACATCTGGGCTGGGCAGAAGTCATTTTACAACATTGGTTTAAATAGCACCATTAACGAGACACAGTGACTTAAACGCTGCAAGTTGTGAAGCGCGTTCCATCCGCGAGACGCATCACCAAGCGGAAAGTGAATGCGTCAAGCATAAACCAAGCTTCGTGGAGCTGTGCCGCGCGCGCGCGCACACACACACACACACAGATTCAATAAGTGCACGCTGCGCAAACTCCGGCGCGCCAGACTGATACCGTCAGACTGAAGGCAGAAATGAGCTCTGCCTCCTCTGTGATAAAAACTTTTAAGAGGTTTTATAACAACATTTTTCATTCCAGGTCAAATTAAGATATTAGCTTCTATTTTGGGATGATGTATTAAAGTCGGTCCGCTCCAGCCAGTGACTCCGAACCTGCCATCTCGAACCTGCAGCATTTGTTATTCCAGTCCGCGTGGCAGCGGATCGCAGATTCAGCCACACCATAAAACAGCAATAAGTCGGTCTGAGGCAAAAGTGAGCCTCATGGCTAAAGCTTTTTCCTTTTCCCCTATAGACATTTGATTACGCACCAGTAGGTGGCCAGTTCAGGTTTACGCAGAGCAGAAGGAAGGAGAGCGCTCTGGCCGCACAGATTAAACGTTCCTACTTTAAGAAAACTGTTAAATTTCATTGTTTATGTGCTACCTGGGCACTCTAAATATTTATTTAAAATTAAATCAAAGGAAATTGTAATGGTATCGAATGCTTATTAGTTACTATTTAAAAAATGAAAGTGATGGGGAAAAAGGTCGATCATATTTTTTTAACCCTGTTTGTTTAGCTTGACGTCTGATATCTATATCTATCTATCTATCTATCTATCTATCTATCTATCTATCTATCTATCTATCTATCTATCTATCTATCTATCTATCTATCTATCTATCTATCTATCTATCTATCTATCTATCTATATATAGCCATGCCGTGATGTGTGTGTGTGTGTGTGTGTGTGTGTGTGTGGGGGGGGGGGGGGTGCGTCGACATGGTCGGGACATAGAAGGGGGTGCGCGGCTAAATAAGTTTGGGAACCACTGGTACAGATCATTAACACAGCTGTTTACATCCCACCAGACGCTACTATTGGAATGGATCTCTTGTGTAACACTGCAGGAAAAAACAGAACTCTGTCCTTGAAAGATTTGGATTTATTGCTGAAGACTTGAACAAGCAAACCTCATATTTGTATTTTCCAAAGTGCCTGGAAACAAAATCAACCATATCTCTATTCAATATTGTACTCAACTATTTCAGTCAGGTTAGTCAGACCAAGTTTCTTTACACCAGCCCACGGTGCACAGACTGTAGAAATGAATGTCCACGGCAGAATGGTCTATTTTGTTCTACATTGGTTCAATGATAAGTAACAGACATTAGTTGCATAGCTTCTACATTAGTGGCCGGAATTCCTCTACAGGAGTTTTGGTAAATTTCTGGGAGGGAGAAAAGTGACCAGGAGATATGATGGGTTGGTCTTCTCAGCCGTTGTGTCTCCATTCAAAATGAGCCCTTTTGGGACTAAGACATCAGCATATCGCAACTACTTTGAAGCTCAGAGATTCTAACGGGCCTTTCTGAGTACATACCTTAGTTCAGGTACTCCGTTGGTTCTGGACATTACCTGGAAAATAGCTCTTTCAGACTGGACTGGTGGAATAAAGACATGCGCATGCCGCAAAGGTCCAGTAGAACTTCTCAGATGTTCCAGTAGTGAAAACGCGCCTAAAGTTTCATTATTAATAACCAAAGAAGGTTCAATGTGCTTTTGTAGACAAGTCAAACACGACTTGAGAATCTCTAATGAGTTAAGAAACAGTCAGAGTCAGCTGTAGCTCAGGAGGTAGAGCGGGCTCTCTGTTAATCAGAAGGTTACAGGTTCGATCCCAGCTCCCACCAGAGAATGCTGCTGTTGTGTCCTTGGGCAAGACACTTAACTTGCCTTGCCTGCTGGTGGTGGTTGGAGGGACCCCGGTGGTGCCAGTGTTTGGCAGTCTTTGCCTCTGTCAGTGTGCTCCAAGGCCGCTGTGGCTACATCGTAGCTCATCCCCACCAGTGGGTGAATGACTGATTGTGTTGTAAAGTGCCTTGGGGGGTTGTAGAACCCTAAGAAGGTGCTATTTGTCCTCTCTGAAGCAGTAGACTCACATTATATAACTAGCTATAAGGTCAAACTACCTGAAACTCAATTCAAGCACTCCACAAGTAGTGCTGATTCTAGATACAGATGTTTGGAAACATGCTTTTTAGCTCTTAGTGACCAACCTGAATTGAAATACTGCAAAAACAAAATTTCCAGACTGTAGAAAGCTCAAAGCAAATCTTACTTTCAACTACATGACCCTTCATGGAACGGGTAAGAATGTCAAATTTGTTGACATTTTCTGCCGGTTGACCTTTCCAGGACCAAAAACATCAAACCAGCTCTCAAAAAGACTTAGTAGATACTTAACTTCCATAGGATTCTCTGTAGAAGCAAGAAGTATTCCACTGATAAACGTGTACCACTCTTCCTTTGAGGCTGTAATGGTTCACTGCACCACTGTGTGGTACATAGCTGTACGGGAGCAGACAGATCCTGAGGATCTTTACAGCGGTATAGCGAGCCACTGCTGCTTTCTGCTTGCTGAAGGCCTAGAACAACTCCATTTGCTTCAGCAGGGAACAAAACATCCAGGACACCTCCCACCCGAGTTCTCAGCTGTTTGACCCGCTGCCCTCAGGCAGATGTTCCACTCCATTAAAGGTAGAACAAGCAGACTATGAGTCAATTTCTTACCCGGAGCACAAACATTACTGAACTCCAACCTGCATCGATCCAAGCAGCTCATAACAGTTCTGCTGAATTATGCAGCTTAATATTGTATTATTACACTTTTACATGAATCATAGCTATATAAGCATAATGTTCTATAAATTACCGCAAAGACACTGCATTGAATCTCTTCTTTTTCTAGATAGGATTTCATCTTTAACTGAGCACAATATTTTAAGAGCTCTATGAACCGTTCTCACAATCTTGTCCATACAAAGAATGGATAAAGGATAAAGAAATGTATCCTCAGTCTTCATTAGTGTCTGCAAGAGTGGTCCATCACTAAATTAAACAAATAAGCTGTGTTCATGATCTAAAGCATGCAGAAAATGGTCCGGAAGCAGACTGCAGGGCCAGGCATGTCCTCTCCACTTTATTAAGTTCAAAAGGGACCGAGCACTCTAAAGTTGCAAGTGTGGTATTCTGGCCACAGAGGACTATTGGGGGGTCAGAGTGACATTTAAACATACTGGCTCAAGAAAATTATTTAAAGAAAAGTAGCACAGTATCCCTTTAACTATAAGTCATCTTACACACCATTTGCCCTGAAACTGTTTGGAAAGTACACCAATCAACACTCCTGCTTACCACTAAGTATTGATCAGCAAACCTGAAAATGTATTTGTCAATTTGTGTTTGAATCAAATTCTAGATTTTTTTCCTTTTACGGTCTGCTTGCAAACAAATGAATTTGGTAAATGACTGAAAACTATTTTCCTTGTTCTGGAGTTTGCTGAATAAAAGTTTATTTTACCTCAACATATATTAATCTTAGTTGTTTTAAAAAGACTATACTAATTTGATTCGAGCAATATAGATTTTAGCAAAAGTGGTAAATTAAACACCAAGAACATACATTATTTTTAAAGTAGTTTTGATTTCTTGTATTTGGAAACTAGACAGAAGTGGTATTTTTCTACCAGGCAGCTTTTCTCCTTTTCTAGAGCAGGTTTTGTTCTTCTGCCAGTCCTGTCCAACGCAGCTGAAACTGTGTTGAAGTAGTTTGTTTGAGTCGCTGCCAAACAGAAAGGTTACAAACTGACTTACCATTGTTTGGCATCCGCATCGCAGTTGCAGTCGTATTTGGGATCGGTGCAGTTTCGCTCGATGCCACAGGCACATTTCTGGATGCCAGGCCCCGAGCCTCCCCAGTAGAAATGCTTCTCGCTGCCTCTTCCAACCCACCATGTGTACGGGGTCCCATCTGAAAAGCAAACAAACGTAAGCAAACCTGTGAGCTCATTTTGAAGATCAGCATCTGCTAATGTCTGGCTGACAACCACTTTACCTATTACACCCCTTAAAGAAGTTTAAAGGGAAACTAGGTAGCTTTGGCTTGCCTTTAGCACCCCCTAGTGTCAGTTTAGAAGAACTAAAAGCAAAACTTATCTTCTCATTTGTATTTTTTACAATTTAATTTGTCAGCTGAAACGTCTCCCCAGCCTTCCTTAGTGTTTACAGGAGCGATTCATCACAAAATTAAACAAATCAGCTGTGCTCATGATCTACATCATGCAGAAAACATAATGGAAGCAGACTGCATCACCAGGTATGTCAGCTCCATTTTGAGTCAAACAGACTGGAACGGCAGTCTGAAGTTGCAAATGCACAAACTGGCTCTCGAAAATGATTAAAAAATATCAAAAAGTTGCATAGTATCCCTTTAAAACACGTGACAAAAACGTAGACTTTACTGAAAACAGAATATATTTGTTTTATGTTCAAACTCAATTCCTCTACATGCTGGTTTATGTGTGTTCTTGTGTGAGTTTTAATAAATGGATAAAAGGTGAAGAAAGCTGCCCTTCAATAAGAAATGTAATATTGTTTTCTTTGTCTTGAATAATGTATTCTAGCACGGCACGGCAACCACACAGAGAGATAACAGTAAACATATTGGTGGCTGGCAATATATCACAGTCACAGAGAATGAAACAATATTATGCTTCCCAATTTATTCCTATAAAATAAACCGCATTGTCAATATCAATTTGTCAAATTCTATCAGAGCCAATGAAATCTCTCGAGATGCTGTTTTTCAGGACAGGATGAAGCAGACTCTTGATAAAGCACAAGTGAATCGAGAGGATTGGCGTATTTTATTATCAGATTGTACAAAGCAAAACTTCTGTAAGATGCCACAAAAGTGTGTGTGTGCTGTATATTGTGAGTTAAAGTGTGTGTTTGACCTCAGAAATGACCCATGATTGTATTTTTGTCATAAAGTGAATTAGATTTGTCTCTTTTCAGCCATCCCATCATCTGCAGGACTAAAAGCTTTGCTTCCAGGGACATCAAGATGCTCTTACTTTTTGTATTCATGCTGTTGCTTTTTAGTGTATTTACTATGGTTTAATTGTAATTACATGCCAGATATGATTGTGGTAAAATATTAAAATGCAAAAAGACAATGAGCTCATTTAAAGCTGCAATCTGGAGTTTTCCCTCTTTCAGGATTTATGTATGATTTTTTTAGAGATCGGTAAAAATGATCCAGCAGGCAAACTCCACCTGCCAAAAGTTGCAGTACCCCTCTCATCCACTAGGGGCTGGCTCCAGAAAGAAGCAAGCTCCCATTGACTCCCATGTTAAAAATGCCAACTTGACAGCAGAAATAGACAAGTTTACAGCCTCGTTCAAAAAATATTTCAAGTTCTGTCAAGTCTAGTAGGGACATGTTGCAGGTTCGATCCTGGCTCAGACTAGAAAATGCTGCAGTTGTGTCCTTGGGCAAGACACTAAACCCGCCTTGCCTGCTTGAGGTGGTCAGAGGGGCTGGTTGCACCAGTGTTTGGCAGGCCTTGCCTCTGTCAGTGCGCCCCAGGGCAGCTGTGGCTACATCATAGCTCATCATCATAGCTCCATTAAAATACAGGCTGTTTACCAATTGTACCATCGCTCAACCGCAGTTTTCTTTCTAAAAACGCCTGCCCACCTCTGTAAGCTTTGGTTAGCTCATAGCTACATTGTCTCTGTTTGTTGGGTGTCAGTCATCTGCTCCCACCCTCACAGCTCTGCTCTCAGCTCCATTTGTGTATTTCCCGGGTGTGACAAGACGCATGACATGACAAGTTTGGCGATGGTAGGATTCGCCCATTAGGCTTCAGTTCAACTCTTCAGAAACGTATGGGTGATGGCACAGTCGGTTTGTCCATTATGCCTTACCCTGTACTCTGATATAATGTATTAAATTTGTCCACTGTTTTTGCTAAGCCCATCCCCCCATCCTGTAGAGCCCCATGCAATTTGAATTGAGCGTCACTCAGCATTAGCCAATTGTAGATGTCAATCACAGGGCGCGCGCACGTTTGCAGAAGTTTCTAGACTGATTCAGAGTTGGCGATATGTCTTATGGACAAGAATGTCTTTAAAATACCTTGAGAGAGAATGATACTGAGAAAAAGGAGTTTTAGATCTGTTTTCTGGCTAGAAGTGTGCTTTAACGAATGAGAGACGTTGCTTCTAGCCATAATCCCAGAAGTAGGGAGACACTTAAGGTGCTGTACATTTGTTTGGTCTCTAGATGGTGGTCTCTGACCAAAAAACTTGGGATTTTTTGCTTCTAAGAATCAGGCTTTCAGTTTATTAATCTTCTATATCATTTTAATAAACCAGATTGTTTAATGTTTGCTTTACATTAAACCAATCAGACTCATTAGAATCATTGCCTTGGTTGATAAATAAGAATGTGCAATGAAAATAAATTATAATGCATAATTTCTTCATAGTAGCAGAGCAAAAGCTTTAAAACTGTACTTAATAGAGCACTTTGAAATAGTAAGAGGCTAAATTTAAAATCGCATATTGAAGTCTGCAGGGGTCTTAAACATGCTGTAGCTCCTCCCTCCACATTCACCACTAAAAGGTTTTCGAGGTTCTGGTTGTTTTAGGTTAAAACACCTTGTTCAAGTTTTGAATGGCTTGGCTTGCCTGTTTGGATTCCCCTGTGATTCTCCAAATTGAGAGTGCGCAGACTGCGGTCTTCTCCAGGTAAAACACAATCTACTGAGAAGTACTTCACAACATCCCCCTTTAAAAAAGGGATCATCTCAAAGAAAAGACTAACTTACCCATTCTTACAAGTGTATATTGGCTTTTTCAGGCTTTACGGACTATATGCTGCATTACGCATAGGCTGCCTCATGAATGATGGCGTAATCCACAGAGACAGCCTTTCAGAGCATCTGCAGTGGCTTGCCTTGGCATTTGATTTACTAAGGCACAGTGCCCCCCATGCAACTGTGAAGAAATGTGTGGTGGGACAGGCGGAAGGTTCCGGATGTTGCACACCACCTGGGCTAGGGCAAAACATAGAAAAGATGCACATAATGCTGGGGAAAAGGTGCTTGCCCTGTGCAGATCTCTCTGTGTTGCCATCAGAACAAAAGACTCAGAGGAGCTCTGCCAAAAGACAGTGCTTGGACATGGATTTTGCAGAAAGTGTTCTTCTGCTCAGCTGTATGGGGAGAACTGATCAGTGGCCCAGGGATAAGTGCCAAGAGCTAGATTGGCACATCTGTGGGGCATTACTAATCAGTCTCCTTTTCTCATTACAAGCAGTGATGCTGCTGAGGCTGGAGACACCAAAACACCAGCCGCACTAAAAGTTACCGCCATATGGTGACCACCTTCTATGAACTGTTCTAATTTCTAGTGTCTAATGCCAAGTTCTTGTTGAGAAACTGGAAGCATGCTGCATGCACTAGTGTTGATCATTTGCCTTCTTCTGCCAAATAAATATGTCTAAGACTGCCAACTTTATTGTCCATTTGTGTGAAGAAAATCCATGGCAACAACAGAGTTACTCGCTAAATTCACACGGTTTGAAATGGCTCCTATGTGTTGTGGAGCTGGGTAGAAGTATAAAACCTGGCCTTTCACTTTGTGAGCATTTTAGGCACTTCAGGAGAAAATAACAAAAGTAAGCACACTAATGCAAACATGAGAGCATGACCATTCTCCTAACTTGTTTTTCTGAGGGGGAAGAAGAGATGAGGAGATGGGAGGAGAAGCGCTACAGGAATAACAGCAGGGCATCAGGTGGAATGGGAACTACACACTGTGCCAGTTGAAGTCTCTTGAGCGATTTTGGTTCATTCTGCCAAAACAAACAACTCATGAGTGGTGAGTAAAAAAAGAAAAGATGAGAGTCAAGGGGGGAAAAAGATGAGGGCCCAACAGCATGGATGGATGAAGATGCGAGGAAAAAGAGATCGAATCACTCTGGCAGGGAGTTCAGACAAGGATCGACAAGGAGAGGGCAAAGCCGAGATGCTGCAGTGGGTGGGTGTATTCTGGTGGTTATTATAAGGTGTGTGTGTGTGTGTGTGTGTGTGTGTGTGTGTGTGTGTGTGTACTTGTTAAACTATCCTATTTAGGACCAAAACTGTCTTATTCACTAATCTTCTGAAGACAGATTGACCGTATTAGGACCAAAACCCGGTCCTAATACGGTGGACCCCCTGCTTTAGGCGTAGGAGTGAGGTTAAGTGGTAAGATGTACATTAAGTTTTACAGTTAGGGTTCAGGAATACACGGGTTAGGGTTGAGGTTAGGCATAAATGTGGTTACTAACATGAATGGAAGTCAATACAAAGTCCTAATATGGATAGAAACATTTACTTTTGTGTGTGTGTGTGTGTGTGTGTGTGTGTGTGTGTGTGTGTGTGTGTGTGTGTGTGTGTGTGTGTGTGTGTGTGTGTGTGTGTGTGTGTGTGTGTTATGTAGATTTAAAATCCAGAAACACAGTAATCACTGGTTCGGTGTTTAGAGAGAATCTGTCTAATGCAACAGAACTATACATCACATAAATGAGCAGCGATTTGGTAATGGAGGAAAATACATGAAAGGAAAACAGATTTTTTTAAAATAAAAAGGAGTAAAAAACATCCACAGATACAATTTAAATGTTTTGCCCACCGTCTGAACTCCGATGCTTACTTCTGTGATCTTCTCACACTGATAATTGCTGAAGTGGTTTGTTTATCTGATCTTCTGATCGTGTTTGTCCCATCTTTATAGTCCTAACGCTCTACATCCATCTTCACCCTCTCTTTCCTTTTTCATTGCCAAATCCCCCCACATGCATAATGTCATAGGAGAGGAAAAAGCAGCCGTGACAGATTGATAAGGCCTGTGGTTGTGTTCCTCCTCTGTCTTCAGGGACAGCCACACAGCAGTACTTGTTGTGATCTATTTGTTACTTAAGCAATACACAAACCACGCGCACACTCCCCACCCACAGCCACGTTCACCTATTTATCTCTGCTCTCTTATCTGGGAGGGTAATGTTTACATCTTCATCATGTCTGCTCTGTTTCTTTTCCAGGTAAGACTCTACCAAGTAAAGACAGATAGAGCAGCAGAAGGGAAGATGCATAGAGGAACAGATGCAGGAGGACAGGGATGACAAGAATAATGACAGGAAGGAAAACAGAGACAGCAATGTGAAGGAAAAATAAAAGATTTTGTTGTTTGAGTGATAAGGGGCTTCTCAGAAACAGCCATTTTTCATGGAGCAATCTGATCCAAAACGGTACGCTTTGCCTGATAACTGAAAAAAATGTTCTTGTCACATTAAATTTCTATCTTTGGTCTGACATCACCTTCACTTTAACGTATTTCTAGGATTTAATTTCTCCTTAGCAAGTGCTTGAAAGTAACACTGAGCTTCCAAACAGCTTGAAATTCACCCAAAGCTGATTGCTGCTGGCATTCCTGCTATATTGGACTCATTTGGTAGAAAACCTTTATTAGGAATAAAACCAAAAGTTCCTTCTTGGAGACAGAAAAACAAAGATGGCCGGATATAAATAATGAATGAACAGAGCAGCGTGTTTGTGATTTCATGTTAGACTGTGGTTAGATGTAGTTCTTCCATTTTTATTGCTATTTACCATATCTTTTTTTCACTGTCACTTTGCTTCCTGTTTTATTTTGTAGGATCAGTTCTGTTTTCCTGTTCCTTTGTCCCAGCTGGTCTAGATTTTTAATTGCACATCTGCTCCTTATGTTCATCTGTGTTTATAAAGCCCGGATTTCATAAGAAGCTCTTGTTGCCATGGCCTCTGCACAGCTGTGGCTTTTTAACCCATTATATGGTTCGGCCTGCAAAGAATATTGTCATGGTCTGCATCCTGCGTCTCCCTCATGAGTCTCCTTGTGTTCTCCATCCCTCTCTAGGTTTCCCTTATGTGTCTCCTTGTGTTCCTCATGTGTCTTCTTGTCTGCATCCCTCCTCATGTGCCTCCTTGTGTTCCCCAGGCCACTCCAGGTTTTTTCCCCTTAGGTGTTCCCCTCAGGTTTCAGCGTCCCTGTGTGTCCCCAACCCCCTCCAGGCTCTCTAGGTTTCCCGTACGTTTTTCCTTAGACACCTTTTATAATTAGTCTTCTGTTAAGTGTTTTATCTAATCTGTTTTCTCCCTCTAGTTCATTTTGCTCCCTTCCCTATTTTTAGGTCTGTTTCCTCCCCTGCTCCGTTGTGCTCCTCATCTGTTTATTGGTCTCACCTGTGCACAATTCCCTAATCACCCAGCCCTTGTGTATATAACCCTGTCTGCATCTCATTGTGGTTGGTGGTCCATTGTTCGTGTCAGCGTGGTCTCGCCCCCTCTCTAGGTATTAGGAATTTCCCTAGGTCTCTTGTGTTTTTGGATATTCCCAGGTTTGATTCTTGGATTTTTTGTTTTTGGCCTCCAGCCCTTTTGGATTTACCCCAAAATAAAGGATTTTTTTTTACATTTTCACTACTCCTGCCTTGTGTCATCCTGGGTCTGCATCTTGGGGAGAGGGTGCTCGCTGCAGAACCACAAAGGCGGAGCTGCACCATAAGGTGGAGCTGCACCAGGGTCAGCCCCGCCCATTCACGCAAACTCAGCCTAGCCCACTGACTTCCGTTTTTGTTTTCCAACTTCATCGCAAACTAACCTGACCCACATGAATTATGGCTGTTACTACTTTACAAATGTTAATGCTATGTTCTATGCTCCAATTAAACAAGATAAATATAACTTGCTACATGACAAAGCCTGAATACATCTTGAAATGAAACGATTTCTTTTAGCAGATATCTGCCCACAGCCGCTCTAACAATAATGTGGTGCAACAGCATGGGTGATTGTCATATGTCCTCTGGTAGTCCAGTGGTAAGATCATCTGAAGCAAATTTTGCTTCCCCCTCAGCAGATGCTGGTTCGATTCTCGGTGAGGTCGGCATCAATCTATTTAGCCAGCTGAAACATTGAATTCGTTTATATTTTAGTTGTAATGTTTATTTTCAGCAAAATATTTATGTCTCTAAAAGTTCTTTGAATTTGGTCGTTCCTAAACAGCATTTTAGTTGAAACTCTGCTCACAAATGGACTCACAATGGCTAAATAAACGAATAAATAAATAAACACATTAGTCATTATATTGTAAACGGTATACCAGTAAATTGTTGTAAACAGTACTGGCAAGTGTAGCTAGAAATTAAGAAAAGGAGTTGTAATCTACCTAAGATTTCTGCCACTGGGAGTCGAACCTGCGCAAAACTGCATGCAAACCTGCCTCCATAGCCTCTACCCCACCACATCTGATATGAAGTAAGTGGCGTTACATGTAATTGTCCTATCTAGTGTGTCTTTGGAGATGGGATGTATGGTTTATTGGCGGTGTCTCAGTAGAAGTCATTTCAGAAATAATTTGTCAGAAAATTCACAGAATATCCAGATTTGAGAACCAAGACCAGACCCACTTCAGGGGAGGAGACCAAATTGAAGCTGAGATGGGAGGAAAATGCATGAATGAGGCCAAAAATGGCTTTGGCGTGTTTCTTATGAGGAAATGACAATATAACATGATAAAAAGTTCCAAAAGTTAGATTTTTAATTATATGGAACCTTTACAAAAACTGTTCAGTTAACTTCTCACCTCCGTCCTCAATCTTGTATTTTTTAGCTATAAAACCCTCTTTGGTTCCAGAATGCTATCGAGTCTGACAACTGGAAGGAATTGTACTGACTCTGATGGAATGGACGGGGCTGACTCTGGAATGGGCGGGGCTGACCCTGGTGCAGCTCCACCTTCTGGTGCAGCTCCACCTTTGTGGTTCTGCAGCGAGCACCACTTGATCTTGGGTCCTAACCTCCCCCCAACTCACATTGTGGCAAATATAAGACATGATAAAATTCTAATAGGCTACATGTAAAAGGTGCTTCTAAATTACAGGTTTATTTGGATATCTGTGCCATATGACAGGAATCAAAGTTTAAAATAATGCTCAATATTTGATGCAATTATTTTGCCACTGTTTCTAAATCTTTAGACAGGTTAAAGTTTAAAATATGCAGCATTTAAGCTTAAGTCTCCATCAACAGCAGACTATAGAACTTTTTTTGTATTCAGAAGTCAACTCCAGTAGGAAATTCTAGTAATTTTACCAAGATGATCAGTTAACATATAAAATAATGTTTTAATAAACTGTGCACAAATGAGGTAAGTATTTGGAATTTGCTTCAGTCAGACTAAAGTTTAGCTCAGTCTTATAAGATGTGAACTTTGTTTTTCTGAAAATAAACAATCAGAAAGCTTCATTAAGTAAAAAATGAAACAATTTTGAGGCAATAAAGCAAGTTTCCTTTATTAAATTATTTTTAAAAATAAAATCATCGGGTCAATTCTAATCATTTTATTTATCACCATTTAAAGTTTTTAGTTCTCTTAACTAAAACTCTCTCATTTAGCGGGACTTAAAGTTCATTTCATCCAAACTATTAAGGTAACTTTAAAATCATAATCAACATAAAATCATAGACTTTCTTAGCTTCTGTTGTCATGGCTTTTGTTACAGCAGCTGATCAGCACCATGGATAGCGCCTCTTCCTGCTCCCCAATATCAGCACCACGGACAGCGCCACCTCCTGCTCCCCAACATCAACACAGAGTAACGCCTCGTCCTGCTCTTTAATATCAGCACCATGGACAGCGCCACCTCCTGCTCCCCAACATCAACACACAGGAACAGCGCCAAATTTCCCCAATCCGATTCAAATCTTGGTTGATCGGAACTCCCGAATCTCTGTTTACATGCACACTAGCTGAAATGATCCGATCATGCCGTGAGGTTATATGCACCAATTATTCAATCAGATTAAATAGGTTGCGCATGCACAGAGTTGTCTTTCCCGGAATGAAAAAAAATTGTAAAACGTCATGAAACAAAATTAAAAATGTAACAACAGGAAAAAGTAAACAAATCTTCCTGCTTTCCTGATTCATTTAATAATTTTAATGATTTTATTTTGCTCATAGAAGTTAAGTTTTCTTCAGTAAATAACTGCAGTTTTATGCCCTTGTCTCTACCTTTTGATCAGCTGCTCCGCGAGTTTGAAGTGATGGCTGGGCGCAGCACTGCATGGGGTGGGGGGTGGGGAGGGGGTCAATCAGCTAAATCTTTTGAGAAAAATGGTTCAAACTAAATAACAGGAGACGTTCAGGAAGTCTGGAAGCCAGTGTTCATCCTGTGTTAATAAACAAACTGCATCTCATGTCATCTGCGTTAATGTGTTTTTTACACAGATGGTCACCCAAAATATTTAACTGGGGATGTTTTTCTACTTAACATCAGCCTCCTTAAACTCAAGCCAGGTCTGAGTAACTGATGTTACCCTGTCTTCTTTACAAGCATGTCTCCATCCACCTGCTGCAGAAACAGCTGCTGCGTTCACAGAAACGGGGATCCATGCTGCAAATCCCGTAATGAAGCTGTGTGTTTCCAGCACAGACTTGGACATGTTTGTCGAACGATTTGTGCAATAATCCGATTTTAACTTCCACAAAATGCAAGTTCTAGATTAGATAGTACTGAAACAAGGACTCTTGCCATCAAATTGAAAAGGCGTCGCTCGTTAATTAGGCCATCATTTTTTCAGTCAGGCAGTCTAAATGATGACGGGGAGGCTAGCTAGCTGTTGCACATATGTGCAGTGGACATTATTTTACTCCATCAATCCGAATGGATGTGTACATGCACGTCAATCGGAATGAGGATCGGACAAAACCACCTCTCTCAATCGGATTGAAATTTCATTCCGATCGGGCCGAATCGGATCAGAACATTCTGATTGACATGTTTACACACAGAATTTTTGATCTTATTGGGCGTTCAGTCCGATTAAATGTGCGCATGTAAACGTGGCTACCGTGTCCTTGGGCAAGACACTTAACCCCCCTTGCTTGCTGGTGGTGTTCGGAGGGACCGGTAGCACCAGTGCTCAGCAGCACTAACCCTATCCTCTGTCAGTGCGCCCCAGGGCAGCTGTGGCTAAATCGTAGCTCATCCCCACCAGCATGTGAATGTGTGTGGATGGGTGAATGACTGATTGTGTTGTCAAGCACCTTGGGGGGTACCAGGACTCTAGAAGGCAATATATCAAATACAGGCCATTTACAGTTTTTAGTGTTTCAGAAGTGTCATCCTTTAGTTGATGTAGTACATTTTGTTAATCCATCTTAGTTGCAAGCTCACAGTTTTTTCTACCATTGGGGTCACTTTTAGTGTTAGTTTAGATGATTTAGTTTAGAAAATAGCCTAAGTTTGTTATTAACAACCGCCACCCCCCATAAACAAAACTTATTGCTTACTCTACCTTTACAAACGCTTCCTTATGTTTCACCCTCCTCCAACCTTTTCAAGATGGGGCTCAAACAGTTTAAAAGTAAAATAAATATCACAAACACTGACTTCATCTACTCAAAGCACAATACAATACACACATAAAAAAGGCAACTGATTGCCTCAAATACACGGAGTACTGCACACATAAGAGACTGTCATAAATGTGCAGAACAGAACTTTCTTGGCTTCAAGTTAAAACACAAACTGAAAGAATAGTATTTAAAAAAGGAGAACAAACATAAAGACAACCGTATAAAATTAACTATACCGAGAGGTAAGACCGTATTTATCTTTAGATTCAGCAGAGAAGTGCAATTAATAATGGTCAGGAATTTCCATCAATACACTGCATTTTTGAATCAGATCCATTTATTTCCTTTTGTGCGATAGCTGTCGCAATAAAGCAACAGTGCATGAGTTCACAAGACGTATAGCTTCTGTTACAAGTGTTCATAACTCAAAGGAGATAGCCAGACCACATTTGGTGTAGATTAAACTCTGTTTTTGAGTCTGGGTTTCCTGGTAAGTGGCCAGTTATTGCTCTGCAAACCTCTGACTGACAAAAGTCTCAGAAAACAAATGCTGAGTGTGTAAAAAGTCAAAATTGCTCAAGTTAAAGGATGAGACAACTCCAGTATTCTGCAAACTACATGGATCTCTGCAGGGTGTGAACAGGAATCAATATTCTTGTACTCTCTAACAAGCACGGTGGGCCACTGGTATTAACAAAAGGTAAATGCATGTTTGATGCACACAGAGCCAAACCTTAACTTTAGAAACTAAATAAATAAAATGAAATAAACAACCATGAGATCCAACACAAACAAAAGGCCCCTGTTTTGCTCACATTGCTTTGGGACAAGAATCGGACATGTTTGTTCAGTCTGGATGGTTTTACACATGAAGGCATGGATCAATTTGTCCTTGTCGGCATGACGTCGGTTTTAATTCTTTGTTGGTGTCGTTTGTTTGTGTTTCCGTTTGCTGTGGAGAGATCCTGATGTCTCCTCTCTCCACATGTTAGCCTCCTATCCTCTTTACATCTCTGCGTTTTGTGGAGAGGCCGCAGGGAGGCACATTAGCTGCCCCAGGATGTCTCTTGAGAACAGATAATGAATGCAGTGTGAGTTTGTGTGAGTGAGAAAGAGGGGGCGTCTGTGCACCTCTCTCTTTGTCTCCCTTCATTTCTTTATCTCAAGAAGTGCATGTGTGTCTATTCCCCTTCCTGCTCCCTCTAATACGTCTCAGTGACTTCGCCTCAATCCCTTGTCACTTTCTTTTGTCTCAATCCTTCGCCTATTCCTGACCATCTATCCATCAAATTAGTCTGACACCCCCCCCCCCAACCCTCACAGCACTACAACAACTTTCCTCTTCTCTAGTGCTCTCAAATATTTAGGCCTCTCTCACTTTCCTTGCTGCTCCCCTTGCTCTCTTCTATCTTCAGGTCTCAGAAGCCTCCTTTTTATCTCTTCACCTGATATGCCCATCTACCTTCTCTTTACACTGTTGGATCTCTTGCTTTATCAGGCTGCTCTTTACCTTTGTCCCTCTCTCTCTCTCATATCAGACTTGCACACATTTTCCTTGCATTCTTGTATCAGTTGGTCTCAGTGGCCTTTCTCTCATTCTGTGCTCTATATCTGTCCATCTATCTCATGTCTCCATGACTCTTTCCTGGAATCTAATCTCTTTATGTTTTCATTAGTCCCACTATAATCTGCCCTTTAATCTCTGTTAATTGCACCCCCCCCCCCCGCCCAGATCCATATCCAAAGCTCTATTTGAAACATGGGCTGGATTTCTTGTTTGTTTGCAAAGAGCTACAAAGCATACAGACACGTTTCTAAGCCTCTGATTTGTGAGTTCTTTCATTTTACATGATTGAGCTTTGAAAAACATAGAAGGATAAATAATAAACATGTTTCTACTATAAATATTTATTTATTTATTTAACTTATGTTTTTCAGGAGGATAAACTGCTTGAGATGTAACATCTCGTTTTCGAGCAGGTCCTCCTACAACACAACCGATAACAAATAAGGTGGCAGAGACAGAAAGTTATAACAGATTTAAAAAAGAAAAAAGAAGGAAAGTAAATAAATAATAACAGTAAAAATAACTATATGTATATATATATATATATACACACACACACACAAATATTCCATAAATTTCTTGGCGGGGGAAAATTGACTGTGAGAAATTATTTTAACGATGATATTGTGGCAAATTCCTACTACAAAAATGTTTTGTGTCATGGTGACTGAAGCGGAAACCAACATCTGCAAGCAAGATTTACATTTACTCATCATGGGTAACTGCCGCTTTAACACAGTCTTGGTTATTTTACAGATGTATGCATTGAGTATGAAGCAAACACATCTTATAAAAGAGTTGTACTCACAACTGCAGCATAGTTTCAGAAAGAAGCTGACATTTCTTAGACAAGGCAGAAATATGCAGATATATGACCAATGGCAACACTTTTGGAGCATTCCCAAACTCCATAGTCTTCCAAGCTGCAGCAAACTAACTTTACAACAAAATTTTTTGCAGCTCTGAAATTCTTCTTCTTCTGGTGGAATATAGAGAACAGCATGACTTTACTGCTGTGCAGGCCGTGCATGCTGATAGCTCTGTTGCCCAAGCACGAACACACAGCAGACAGATCAGAGAAGGATAATGAGTTATTTCAAACGCTTCCACCACCTCCCTGACAGTTCACATGATGAGCCCCCTTTGCTCACTTCTGCAATGCCTCCCATCAACAACTCTTAACAGGTCATCACAGAGAGGATCATCTATTAAATAAAAAACACATTGGAATGAGCAGCGAAGAGGAGGAAGGCCAAATTCATATCAATAGTTGTGACTCTAATTGGCTTGTCTGCTTGATAAAGGGCAGAATAACCAGCTTGCTTGCCCTGCAACTTTCTGAGTACTTAACTTAATGTGTGCACACCCCCCAGCAGCCGTGGCAGCAGACTAAAGTGTAGGTTGAAGCCTATAAACAACCATAATCATTATTACCTGGGGTAATCTCAATTAGCATGTGTGTGCGTCCATGCGTTTGACACTATATGTCATATTTAGTGTGGTGTCCCCTCAGGTCAAGGCCGATGGACAGATGTGTCATGAAAAAAATTGTCCCATCCGCAAAAAAGAATAATCCTCACTCGTTTTGCACTACGCTTTTTACCTCGCACAATCCATCCTCCTGCATATCCGTCATATAGATGGAGGAAACAGTGAGCAACACTCATAATTACAGAGGAGGAGGAACGGGTCATAAACAACTCTGCAGAGGCGAGCGAGAGAGAGAGAGAGAGAGAGAGAGAGAGAGAGAGAGAGAGAGAGAGAGAGAGAGAGAGAGAGAGAGAGAGAGAGAGAGAGAGAGAGAGAGAGAGAGAGAGAGAGAGAGAGAGAGAGGCAGACAAAGAGTAAATCAGTAGCTGGCTGCTTTGCAGGGAGTTTAGCAAATGGAAGGACGAGAAGAGGAGAGAACAGGAAAAACAAAAAAGCGAGGGAAGACTTGTGTGAAGAGTGCTTGTCAGATGAGGCAGGAAGGAGTGAAGGATTGTTAGTGACAGAGATGTTTTGAGGGATTATGGGTGAGAGAGTGAAAACAAGCAAAGCCTCACAGTCCCTGAGGGATATATTGTTATATCTGAAGCTGAGGGAGATGTGAGAGAACTGACAGCTTAGGCAGGAAGATTCAGTAGTTCTAGATAAAGTGTCCCTCTAGTAGTTTTAACATCAGCTCATTAAATAGAAACTGTTGAATACATAAAAAACGGTAAAAGGGGCTTAAATAGCATCTGCTGTGCTGAGGTTTCAGCACCAGATCAGAACGTAATGAAGAAAAATCTCAAGTGTCAATCTGATAATTATTCACCTTCATCTAGATGTGACATTTTCACTTTGCTCCTTCAAGCAGAAACCCAACATGTTCCCTATGGAAACGTTATGAAGCAGAAGGAATCTGAAACATCTGTGAGTTCGCAGTTTGAGATGGATATCGTTGTTACTGTAGATCCTCAGTCATCCGGGACAAGGAAAATCCTAAGAATGGACTTCTTTTCTTATTTTTGAACCCGCGGACACAGGCTGATACTCACTAAGGATTAACCATCTAAACACTGAGTTCAATGGTTTGTGCAAACCATGTTGGTGAAGGTTTTTGCACTAAATCCCTCTCACATAAGCTAGTTCACCAGTTATACTTTGGACATTTTCAGTACCTTCCAGAATAAGCCATTTCAGGGCTCTGCCACTTTAAAGCTGGAGCTGGCCACGCCCACTCATCCCCTGATTGACTGCTATGAAGTGAGGAGTTCAGATATCAGGGAGGGGCTGGGAGTAGAGCTGCTCCAGCGTTGACAGGTGAGGCGTGGTTCCATGCAAATTTGCGATGTCACAAACAGGAACTTTATGAAATGGCTCATTTTAGACCAAAAACCAATAATTTTTTTCAGTACAAAAGGATGCAAAAGATGAGTTTTGCATAGTGTGCCCCCTTTACAACTCTATCATTTTTTTATGACAATAACTGATCAACACATGCATCAACAGGATCTGCATATTATTATCAGTGCAAACAAAACAGTGTTCATCCGACAAAATGGTAAAAAATAAGCAAAAACATTTGATGAATTAGAAATAAATACAGAGGTATTTGGTGAATTATTGCAAAAATTCTGATGCACAAGATTTGTATTTTTATAATATTGAATTATTAAATCTCTAACAATCAATGTAATATTTTAGTTTGTGTTGTTTGTGAATGTCATTCAGTTGGAATTGGATTTAAAATTTGTAATCAATCTTAAATTAATGAATTCCATGCCCTGAAGTCAAAGTCTGGTGAGCCAACAGAAGATGTTGGAACTCTGAAGAAAAGAGGAAAAATATTTAAACATAAACATAAACGCACATATAAAGACATGATGACAATGAAAAGGCCCCTCTACATATGGAGTCCAATGACTAGAAATATGACTTTGATATTGTTGTAGTTATAGAGCACCTGCTGGCAAATATGCAAAGTGTAACATAATCATCATCCAAAAGTCCAGAACGTGGGACGGGGAAATTGACTGGAAGACACGATGTCCCAGTCGTCTCAGCTGTTGTGTCTCCATTCAAATTCAGCTCTTTTAGAATTTTGCACAGACTTCAGCATATCTCGACGGCTTTGGCAGTGAGTGATGTCACTCATCAGCACCAAACAGTGTCCACAGTAACATTAATAACATTAAAAGCATTTATTCTGTTGAAGTCTGTCATAATTTAATCCATTCAGAGGACGGGAGCAGCGGTGTGATGTAAAACATGGTGTTCAATGACCAGAAGAAGTGTTGATTCTTTACAGTCCTATAGTCATCATCACACACTGGTGAAATTACATCTCATCATTTGATCCATTCACGTGGGGAGCGGTGAGCTGCAGCAGTGGCCGTGATCGGGAACTATTTGGTGGTTTAACCCCCAATCCAACCCCTTAAAGCTGAGGTTCAAGCAGGCAGGCATTAGGTCCCATTATCAAAGTCTTTGGAATGACCCGACCTCACAGTCCCAGGGCGGGCACTCCCCTAGGCCACTGAGAAGGTGAAGGTAAAGCTCTGTTAATTAAGTCATTGTGGGGGGATTTCTTTGTGTTTTCCGGTGTCGGAAGTTACATTTTAAGCGTGATCATTGCTTAGCTTCTTTTGCTTCTAATTTTACTCAAGCTGGTTGTTTTGGACAGCGTCTGCTGATGTCATTTCCTATGGTGAGTTACAACCAATCAGCTACTCCAACAGGCCGTTCGGAGTACCTACCCCTGATAGGTACTCAGAAAATTCCTGAAACTGCCGGGAAAAAGGCCGTTCAGCATTTAGACGGTGCCAAAGCAAACATAGTCACAAATACCGCCTCTTCAAAGGAAAACATTTCCTTGATAGAGGAATTATTTTAGAACATCTTCACCAGGACTCACAGGAATAAAAACATTTGGCTGACATGTTTTCCTGGTAAACAAAACCTTAAAGCGGATTAGGATTATGCAAAGCACAAAGATGAAATAGCGTTTGTTAGCAGTGAGTAAAACTAAAAGACGGCATCACAAGCTGGGTCCGCGCTGCATTCAGAAACGTTGTTCTATTCTTTTTCCATAAACCTTTCTGTGTTTTGGGAATTGCAGATTGCCTAAAAAGGAGTCTCCGTAAATCCCATGGCCAGGCACACGCAAAATTAATTACCTCTGAACTAATCCTTGCACATTCTAGTTCAGGCACTTGTCTGCACACAAAGAATTCACTTGTGTGTATGCACCCACACACTCCAACACACAAGGAAAGCATGCACACACCCACAAAATAATTCTGAAAATCTCTCATGCTGCTGTGAAAAAAAAGAGAAATTCCCTCTTGTGTCTATCAGTTAACGAGGCTCTTTCTGGATTTTGGCTTTGTATTCCTCATAAAGGGGACATGCATCCTGCTGACAACTGGTTGCTCTGTTCATCATTGCAGCATTTTGTTGTCAGACACATGATAGATTTCAGGCTTTTTCCCTTAAAAAATGTTATTTTTTTATATAATTAGACATTTTTCCCTCATTTTCTCTTTCATAGTTTAGTTGTGCTGTAACCCAAACAACTGCTGCTTTATTTCCACTTCCTCTGCGTGCGTCTCATCTCGAGTGGCATATTCAAACAACACCGCTATCCAGTCACATGCTGGGTAAAACTATTTAGGTGAAAAAAGAAAACTGGTTGTCAACAATCATCAAGGAGGGTTGATTCCTGTTAGTGTTTGTTGGTTTACTTTGCACTTATTGGTGTGAATGCTTTTCATAAACACCTGCTGGAGGTTTATCCCTGCTTCTGTCTAATGCTGTCTGCCTCATGAAAACTTCCAGATGGAATATCAAATGATTGTTCAGTAACACTTTATAATAAGGGTCCCTTAATTAATGTTACTTAGTGCCTTATTAAGGATTAATAGACAAAAGTTCCTTTATTAATGTTCCCAGTATTCTATTAGGCGTCCTTAAGCTTAGGACAAAGGTCCAGGGGGAGTTGTCTGCTTAGTAATGCACTACATAATATGATTAAGGAGTTAGGGTTAGTTAGTTTATTAATGCTTTGTAATGCACTAAGCAACATTAAAGGTGTGGTTAATTGAAAAACTCCTGATGATTCCTGATGATAATCGGGTTATAGTCAAGTTTTTCATTCAGGCTGAACATAAAACGGTCTTCTACACCTATCTCCTGCATTAGCTTCTGATAGAAAATAGCTGGTGAAATGATAGGATTAGAAGATCCTGACATTGTGACGTCACACCGGGAATTTGCATTCATGGCCTCACCCATCTTGGCTTGAGTCTGCTCACAGGAGGGCTTTTTTAAAGTTTTTGCAGTGAGGAGAGAGCGGAGAGTGTGTTGGTGATAGCAACTTAGCAACATGGCTGAACATGTCCAATCAGAAGCTAGGTGTGTGTATATCATTAGTAATGTAACGTGAGGAAATATGGGTTTTCTGTCACAATGGTGGTGTTGGACTCAGCTGTGTCAAAGCTGGGCCGCTGAGAACTTTCACCCACAGATTAAGACCTGAACGCCAGCGAGTCTGGGAGGAAACCATAACATCTGCCACCTGCAGTCTACCAGAAGATGTGTTTACATGAGTTGTACCCAGACCAAGTCAAAACATAAAGTTTAAACTTCTTTTTCTTGATTTTAATGTTAAAGCAACCATTATCATTTTGCTCATTATAAATGTGATTAATCAAATGAATGACTATTTAGCTTTGGGGTAATTATAATGGTTTAATGAATCCATTCTTAAATAATGTTGAATGTTTGGTACTGACCTTCACACTCAAGCACACAAACATTCACACACACCTTCCCACAGTAAAATCCAGACACATTTGATGACGCACATGTTTTGCTTTGAGAAGAGAAAGGTTTTTGGTAAGTTTTCAGTCTTTTGAGTCAGTTCGTGTTGGACAACGAAAGAGTGTGGACCTGAAAACCGAAAGGGGGGCAGAGCCGGCTGGCTCGTTTCTCCCCCCCTTTCACGCTGTTTCTGCCAAGCCAGGCAGAATAGCTGAATCGCAACTTCTAACGCAGACTCATTACCGAGTCTTTTGATTTCTGAGTGAATTAACTTAAGAAAGCGCGTCGACAAAACGCTTTACCATCAACGTGTACCGAGGACAACTCTTGACCGGTTCGCAGCGCATCTTTGTCTTCTTTGCCAGCCAAGGTGCCCTGGATGAAACATCCTAAGGTGACGTCCCGGGTCCAACAGAGGGTCCGATTTTCGGTGAGGCAAAACACGACAGATAGCGTTTTGATGCATCTTTTCCAACTAAAAGCCTAAGTTTATTCAAACCATCACTTCACTCAGACACCTGTTTCTTCCTGAAGCAAAATCAGATGCACACATGCATTCATCTCATCTCATGTTCAATTCTCACTACACTTGGCACCCACACGCATCCATAATCACATCATATCACTCTCAACCTTCATTCACCTACAGAAGGTCTATTTGAGCATTAACAGCATATCAACTGTTAAAAAGATTGTCCCACAAAGTTATCAATGTTGATTGTATTTCCTGTTTGTCAATTTCAAAATCATTAGTTTAATTTGAAGAATTAAAACTTTTAAACGTCAAACTGGTTTCCTCATTGAACTGAAACACAGACACTCAGATATTATCGGCAGTTTATGGATGAAAACAACCTTTGAGTCTTCTGAACAATATAAAATTTGGTTATTGATTTATTAAAATTAATATTCCGAATTAATACGTAGCATGGTTTCTCTTTCATAAAAGAGCATAAATCCATAACGCTACAGTAATAATGTGCAATCCCGCTGCTTTCAGCCCACCTCTGCACCAGCAAACCGCTGTCTCTCAGAACAGGAGCATCATAGCTTTTTTATGACCCATAAGGCACTGATTTACACTAGAGAACACTGTAAAAGTATTGAATAAATGAGTAAACTGCACCTTCAATAAAGGAACCCTTATTGTAAAGTGTTACCAAATATTCCAGCACTGCAAGCCTCAAGTCTGTGTCACAGTTCTGTTAGTGAGGAATATCATGTTTGGTGGATTTCATCATCGCACCAACCTTGAGAAATTCTTACAGCTTTACGAAAAGAAGCACTGATGCTTTGTTGACAGTGTGGACATGTTTAAAGCTATCCTGGTTGTATTTCAAAGGAGAACTAATAACCCCGGACTTTCCTTTCACTGATACATTCTTCTCCTCGCCTCTGGTCATATCATGTTCTTTGTTTGCAGCTGATTCACAGGAGAAGAGGCTGACCTCAGCAGCTCGGCCACTAACCCAGGAGGTTTTCTAGAGTGTACAAAGAGCGGGCAACCTTCTTTATCTTATTCTACCTCTCTTATACACTCAATCTCTGTTTTCAGACGCTTTCTCTTTTCTCCGCTTTGGTATTCCCCCACTCCCCTTCCTTCTATTCTCTCCCCTTCGGTGTCCCACTGTCTCGACCTTAGTTGAGGTTATTGATTTCTCTAAAGGTTGACTCAAACTGCCACTGAGTGCAGACTTTGCCCCCTCTTCTTTCATTGGTTATATATTTATCTTACATACTTTTCTTTGCTCCTTATCATCTCACTCTGGGGTAAAGCAGAAATGTTCGAACTCTGTAATTCCACACGTCTTTCATCTCCCCCATAGCTGTGGTTTCAAAGGAAGCAGAGCATATGGGTTGTCACTCTAAAGTATCTTACATTACAAAAATCACAGTTTTTTCTTAGAGTCTGTCAAAATGCCCAGACACAACACTTTAATCTCATCAAAGCTGACTTCTAAAATACGTATGACTTTAAAGGACAGAAGGAGCTTTTACATTTCATTGGTTTCTTGATGTAAACCCCAAAAAGAGTCAGAGATATTTCAGTTAGTTGTTTCCTTCCTTTAATGACCCGTTTGTGATGTCCTTTAAAAATTTCCAATGCTTTAAAGTACAGCCTGTCAGGTGTGTGACTGGCGTCTGATAGCACTGCATGCACAGGTTTTGTGACATAGTTTGTGTGTGCCGTAAGAAGGCTGAAAGCTGGTGTTCACAGTGGCAGTCTCCTTTGATGTCAGCCCTGAAATCTTTCCCAAACTTCACCCCCAGATTTTGTGGGACTGGTGAGGTCAAAGACAAAACCACAAAGTGGGCATCCCAAAAAAAAGAACTCCTCAATAAGACAGCGCCCCTCTGAAAAGCCAGTGGCTTTCTTTCAGAAATAAAAAGGTGAACGTGCAATTACCCAATCCACCAATCAACTAAAACAATTGTGAAAACTAACTATTGTACAAGATTGTAGCACATATTTAGCATTTAGCTGTGTTCCCGACCTGCATGTATAGGTGGCTTAAGGTTGGTTTATGCTTGACGCGTCCGCGAGGTCCACACGGCTCCGCGCGGAAAATTTGCGTCATTTTGCGTAATTTTAACAACCACGCCCCTCCACCGCGCCTCCGCACGGCCCAAAGTTTCCGCAACGCGCACCTAGCAAATTTTCTAACCACGCGGACGGTCGGACGTGGAAAAACATGGCGGACTGGCAAGAACTAGTATGGCAGAGGTTCGTAAATACAGACATTTGTATGATTCAGCTCTCAGAGATCACCCTGATTGTTAATAATTCTTGGAGAGAAATAGCTCGCACTGTCGGAAAAGACGAGGACACTGTTAAAAATGCTAGAATGCCATGTTGTAAACAAGAGTAATTTCTTCTTCTACTATGGTGTAGTGTTGGATGCATGCCGTAGAGCTCCATGCTGCCCCGTTCAGTTTGGGAGGATATTGGCTCACCGCAGAGACAAGCCGCATGAACCATAAATGCTGCGAGTTGTGAAGCGCGTTCCATCCACGAGTCGCATCACCAAGCGGAAAGTGAATGCGTCAAGCATAAACCAAGCTTAATGCTTTTCATACCAAACATAACACCAATTGGCAGTAAAATTAGAGAAAGAGTTGGCTGAATTAATGTTTTCAAACCACTTCTGAAAGTTATTTTTCAATTTACTTGAAAATATTAATTGAATTTTCTGGTCAACCACATTCCAAAGATTCTGGACTGAACCGAATCTGGTGGGGGATGTTGGAGTCCAATGAACTCATCGTCATTTTAAACCAGTTTGAGATGGTCTGAGCTTTGTGACATGTTGCCTTATCGTGCTGAGAGAAACCAACAGAAGACGGATTATGAGAGATGGAGATGGTCAGCAACAATAGTCAAGTGAGTTGTGATATTTTAATCAGACTCAGTTGGTACAAATAGCTCGGTTCCATTGTGGGGGCTCGGGATGGGTTGGGGTGGGTCCTCGTTGGCCGGTATGGACCGGTATACAGGTAATGGCCAGTAAATTAGAATATCATCAAAAGGTTGAAAATATTTCAGTAATTCCATTCAAAACGTGAAACTTGTACATTATATTCATGCAATGCACACAGACTAATGTATTTCCAATGTTCATTACATTTAAATTTGATATTCATAAGTGACAACTAATGAAAACTCCAAATTTGGTATCTCAAAAAATTAGAATATTCTGAAAAGGCTGAATATAGAAGACACCTGCTGCCACTCTAATCAGCTGATTTACTCAAAACACCTGCAAAGGCCTTTAAAAGGTCCCTCAGTCTTGTTTTGAAGGCACCACAATCATGGGGAAGACTTCTGACTTAACAGCTGTCCAAAAGACAATCATTGACACCTTGCACAAGGAGGGCAAGACACAAAAGGTGATTGCTAAAGAAGCTGGCTGTTCGCAGAGCTCTGTGTCCAAGCACATTAACAGACAGGCGAAGGGACGGAAAAAATGTGGTAGAAAAAAGTGTACAAGCTCTAGGGATAACCGCACCCTGCAGAGAATTGTGACGACAAACCCATTCAAAAATGTGGGGGAGATCCACAAAGAGTGGACTGCAGCTGGAGTCAGCACTTCAAGAACCACCACGAGGAGACTCATGAAAGACATGGGATTCAGGTGTCGCATTCCGTGTGTCAAGCCACTCTTGAACATGAAACAGCGCAAGAAGCGTCTCGCCTGGGCCAAGGACAAAAAGGACTGGACTGATGCTGAGTGGTCCAAAGTTATGTTTTCTGATGAAAGCAAGTTCTGCATTTCCTTTGGAAATCAAGGACCCAGAGTCTGGAGGAAGAGCGGAGAAGCACAGAATCCACGTTGCATGAGGTCCAGTGTAAAGTTTCCACCGTCAGTGATGGTGTGGGGTGCCATGTCATCTGCCGGTGTTGGCCCACTCTGTTTCCTGAGGTCCAGGGTCAATGCAGCCGTCTACCAGGAAGTTTTAGAGCACTTCATGCTTCCTGCTGCTGACCAACTTTATGGGGATGCAGACTTCACCTTTCAACAGGACTTGGCACCTGCACACAGTGCCAAAACCACCAGCACCTGGTTCAAGGACCATGGTATCCCTGTCCTTGATTGGCCAGCAAACTCGCCTGACCTTAACCCCATAGAAAATCTATGGGGTATTGTGAAGCGGAGGATGCAATACGCTAGACCCAACAATGCAGAGGAGCTGAAGACGACTATCAGAGCAACCTGGGCTCTCATAACACCTGAGCAGTGCCACAGACTGATCGAGTCCATGCCACGCCGCATTACTGCAGTTATTGAGGCAAAAGGAGCCCCGACTAAGTATTGAGTGCTATACATGCACATTCTTTTCATGTTCATTCTTTTCAGTTGGCCAACATTAGAGAAACAAACATTTTTTCATTGGCCTTTAGAATATTCTAATTTTCTGAGATACCAGATTTGATGTTTTCATTGGTTGTCACCTATAAATATCAAAATTAAACGTAATAAACATCGGAAATACATTGGTCTGTGTGCATTGCATGAATATAATGTACAAGTTTCACGTTTTGAATGGAATTACTGAAATATTTTCAACCTTTTGATGATATTCTAATTTACTGGCCAGCACCTGTAGGTCTGCAATTTCAGGAGAGGGCTTCATTTGCAGTTTAGACTCTCACTTAGCAGATGGGGTTCAGTGTAAATGGGTACCATTTCTATATATGGGGTTTTTCATTTCTTCAGCCTGGCCCAACACTGTTTTGATGTCCGTTCAAACTTCAGTGGACTGTGTTGTTAAACGCCAGCCGCCCCGCCCTAATAGTACCGCTACATTGTCCTATGCACCTAAAACAGAAGGGGCCCATGATTGGAGCAATCTGGGTTGGTTGTATGGACTAGGAAAGAATCAGGAAAGACAAAACAGCAGCTCGTTGTTTAATACTACTTATAGTTTAAAAATCATTCAATGGCATGGGGCCAGAATACATGTTGGATCTCCTTCCTGTATAAACGCCCTGCAGGGCTCTGAGATCCTTAGGAAGCAGTCAGCTGCAGAAAACCCGGGTCAGAACCAAACAGGGTGAAGCTGCGTTTAGCTGCTATGCTGCACACAGATGGAATCAGCTTCCTCATGACCTCCAATGTGCCTCAGCTCTAGTAACTTTTACATCAAAATAGAAAAAAATTCATGTATTCATCATCCTCTGAATGAATGTTTCTTACGCTGCACCTTCTGCACTGCAACTGCTCTGCCTTTAACTTAGCCTTTAATCTTATTCTTACATCTAATTTTATTTGTGTATTTAACTGTAATTTTAAAATCTGCAGTTTTATGTTGTCACATTGATTTAAATGTTTTATGTTCTAGCTGTTCTTGCTACTAGAAAACACACAGAATAGCTTCTGTCTATGGAACGTGCTGCCTTGCCTCTGACATGAACAAACCTTATCAAAGCTTCTCTGTAAACCACAGAGATGGTTGCAGGTGAAAATCCCCAAAGATCAGCGGTTTCTGAAATATTCAGCTGGGGTCACCTGGTACCAACAACCGCACCTCGTTTAAAGTATTTCATCACAACCAGATGAGTAAACACACTCAGTTGCAGCCACGCAATTGGCTGATTACCAATTTGTGTTTGCAAGCAGGTGTCTGGTGTAGGGTTGGGCATCGAGCATCGATTGGAACTGGTTCCAACTGTTAGTTTTTCCCGTAATCTTTAAAGTGTTTAATTTCGATTCCTAGTTTTGATTCCTAGAATGCCAACCGGAAGAGGAATCTGCGGCTGATCTCTGTGAAAAATAAACGTGATCTGCAAATTGTGATCAACAATTTTCAGAGCTGATCACACCAGCTGTCTGTGTGCAGCACCGAGTCCCCCCCTCCCCCCACCCGGCGCGCAGCGGCTAAATGTAAACAAACGCGTCTGCCGATTTTTTACTCTGTAATGTAAACTTTAACTCCTGTAGAGGAAACTTGTTAAAATACGTCAACACGGTGGATTTAATGGAAGCTTTAAAGAACAAACTCTGGACAGTGTGAGGTGAGTTTGTCTCACTGCAGAAATAAAAACACACACGGAGCGTCAGCAGTCAGACGCAGCCGCTTACCAACACTGTGTGTGTGTGTGTGTGTGTGTGTGTGTGTGTGTGTGTGTGTGTGTGTGTGTGTGTGTGTGTGTGTGTGTGTGTGTGTGTGTGAGCGAGCGTCAGAAGCAGTGTTGGGAAAGTTACTTTAAAAAAGTATTTAGTTATAGTTACTAATTACTTTGTCAAGAAAGTAACTCAGTTTCTTACAGTTAAAAGATTATAAAAGTAGCAAGAAAAATACTTTTTTCATAAAGAATGCAAGAAAAATGGGTTAATTAAACATACTTAATTTACTATAAATTACTACAATAGTGAAATATAAATGACTAATGACTGGAACATAATAAAATGTATGTCTAAATGTTTTTTATAAACCTGAATAATTTAAATAAATAAGCACTTAACTGGAGGAACTACTAACAGGATCATTACACTAATCTAGACTATTAAAGTGTCACCGTGTGATATTTAACAAGACCTCAATCAGTCAAAATTTAAAATTGTAAATAGAAACACCTGTAAAGGTTCCCGAGCCTTTAAACGGTCTCTCAGTCTAGTTTAAATTACAGAAATAAATGTAAATTTGAACAGTATTTTAATTTTTCCAGCTTCACATAAATGTGTTTTTAGCAGCATTTCTGTTGCTGGTGATCTAGTAACAGTTAAACAAATAAATAAAAAAACAAATAAAAAGCCTTTAAAATGACACTAGAAGAGGCACAAATCTGATGGAGGACTTACATTTACTAACTTGGGTCAGACCCAAACACACAAGAGCTGAAGCTGGGTGGTGAACACACACAGGTAGCTCTAATAACACCTGAGCTCCATGACGTCTGAGACTGATGCATCAGCGTTACAGCGGGACTAAAGACATGATCAGAAACAGGTTACAGCTGGATGATCTAGGAAGGTAGAAGATCAGGACGTCTGAGCGGTGAACAGGTGAGCGGACCTTCGAGACGTCTCGCTGTCACGCTAAGAAGGGCTTAGACTATTCATCACGTCTTCCTTGTTCTGCTTGACGCATGCATTTTCTTATCAGTAACAGAAACAATGTTTTGCTAATAGAAGACGTTATTAATCAGATTGCTACTTACTGAAAAAAAAAAATTATTAACGTGGTTATTTTAAACGGCGTTATTCCCATCACTGCTCTGTTGGGTCTACAGCAGGCAGCGACTGAGACAGTGAGGGTCTCCGCCCACCCGGCCAATCATCATCGTGTTTGTAAGTGCGTTACCGACACCTCTCTCTCCCTGGCTGCAGCTGAAGAGTGGCGGTCAGAAAGCCTCACACTGTTGCTCAACATTCACAAGCACATAGTGTGGCAGTGTGAGCATCGTGTCACAGAGTCCCAAATGATCATGCGCCCTGGCTACTTGGCCAAGAGGATGGCCCTTTGGCTGACTGGTAAGGGCTCGTGACCCTCACCCGGGAGTCTGGGGATCGAATCCCTTCCGGGCCCTCATTCTTCCACCTTGCCACAATAGTAACGCACAACCTTCCGTCCCCAGTAGCGTTGCAACAGTGGGAAAAGTAATGAATTAGATTACTCTGTTACCCAAAAAAAGAACGCCTTTAGTAACACCGTTATTTTAAACGGCGTTATTCCCATCACTGGTCAGAAGTCTGAACAATAACCTGTAGGAAAATTAAAAATCATCATGCTGGAGCAGCTTTCTCTGTGGTGGACCACACCAGCTTCTGCCACAATAAATAATTATAATAATAATAACAATAAATCACACACAGAGCTGTGAACATTTTATTTTCCTGTCTGAACTATTTCTGTTGAGAGCAGGGCCGGCCCGTCCTATAGGCATTATAGGTAAGCGCTAGGGGCGCCAGCCAGCCAGGGGGCGCCCTGGCGCCACAAAATAATTAAATAAATAAATATGGTTACGTAACGTTTGTAAAGCAAGTTGATATTAATGTGTCTTAAGATTAAAATATCAAGCCCACAACATAATACCTTCTTAGCAAAGTTTATTAAGTAGCACAGTGTGCATTTAAAAATGATTAATGATACGTCACTATGTGGCGCCGCGCGTCGCGCCCACTTCGCCCCCCTCCCCGTCTTTACCTGCTACGAGAACGGTTGTTTTGATGAGTCAGCTAGTTCATCATGTCTAAACAGCCTAAATTATCTGGAGCCCAGGGGAGGAAAAAAAGAAAAGAAGAGGAGGAAAAACGCTACAAAGACAGAGGTAAGGTGTAAAATATTGAAATTAAATGTTGATTTCATGACGTTATTAGTTAGCACTCTGGGGCTGCTTTAGGACAAACGAAGCTATTTTCTTAATATTGTAACATTTGTGTAGCACTAAAGCATGAGACACAAATATATTAGCTCTTAACAATGGTTTATTAAAGTTGTTAAACAGCTGGTATAAGCTGCATATCTGGCTCCCAGACTGTAAACATTCAGTCAAACAAACAACGCGTCGATAACAGAGCAGCAGCAACACATTACAGCAACCTAGGATTATTTTAGCTTTGGAATATTTTCTGATGTTTTGTGTTCTGAGAATTCAGTGTTTCATAATAACGCCTAAATGTTATATGATGGTCCTTGGTAACTTTCTGATAGTTTCTTTACAATTCTGTCTGTTTTATATTTTTATGAGTGATTTTTTTAAACCTCATAGTAGAAAATTATTTGTATTATGCAAAAATTCTCATTGATGGTTTTCTTCTTTAAATTACTGCAACAGATTATTGTTGCAAAAAAGTTATAGTATGTCAATGTCCGAGGTCAATGGAAAACCCACTGTTAAACAGATACAGATCAGCAGCACGTGAGAACATTGTCCTACGTGGTTCAAAAATGTTTTGCATGAGACTCATCTATGTCTGCTGCCAGTTTAGCTCAAATGTTTTCATGAACACTGCATTGTGCATATATTTCTGTATTATTATTATTTTTTCCAGAAATTTATTTTATTCTTGAAATCATGTATTGATATTTAGCTTGGTGTCATATACTCCTCTTCTGTCTTCAGATGCTCTGCTGAAGTTTCCATGTCCCTCCCCTGCAAATCCTCCTATCGCCTCTACCTCAGCCGAACAATTAAGCAGTGATGTAGCAGCAGCATCATGCACTCCTCCTGTTGGCTCCACCTCAGCAGCACACCTCAGCAGTGATGCAGCAACATCAAGCACATCTTCTGCTTCTCCAATAGACCCTGCTGACTGGCCATCTCCTCTAACAGATAAGGTACGCACAAAGTTGGTTCACAGAGGTCCATTTCAAATTGAAAATAGCTTCACATTCCCTAAACAAAAAGATGGACGAAGGTGTCAACATGACATTTTTAACAGACTCTTAGTCAATGGAGAAAATGTCAGAAGAAGCTGGCTTATGTATTCTAAAAAAGATGATAGCGTGCACTGCTTCTGCTGTAACATCTTTTCTAAAAGAGAGTAGAAACTGACTAGGGGAGGACTAAAGGCTTTGAGAATCTCTGCCACCCGTCCTGTTACAGTGGCTGCAGCTGAAAGAAGCTTCTCTAACCTCAAAATGATTAAAACTCATTTGAGATCTACTATGATGCAAGAACGTCTCAGTGGACTTGCCATTATAAGCATAAATGTGGTCTCAAATCAGTTGTCATTTGAGGATGTTATTGGTGACTTTGCTGCAAAAAACCCAGGAGAGTAAATCTGTAGCAGGTTATGTTAGGTTCAGGACATGTGGTGTAGTGTCATTGATAACACAGTACCAAAAAACACCACTAGAGGACATTGTTAATCATCTTTTGGGTGAATTTTTATTGAAATCCTAACTTGTTTTGTTTTGTAATTCTTTCTGGATACTGGTTTCTTTAATGCTTTATTTTGTGTTCCTTATTTTTATGGTATTTATAATTTTTACTTTTATTTTTGTAATATTGAAATCTTCCTTATTTTTACAGTATTTATAATTTTTACTTTTATTTTTGTAATATTGAAATCTTCCTTATTTTTATGGTATTTATAATTTTTCACTTTTAATTTTGTAATATGTAAATCTAATGCTTTTAGTTTAGTTCATTTTATTTTATATATTCAGTTCAAAATGTTTACATTTCTACATATTCTGAATGTGCAAATGGCTTTTTTAAATAAAAAGAACATCTAAGACAAAGCTATGTGGTTTCTTGTGAGTATGTACAGTCGCAGTGGAATTTACTGCAGCGTAAGGGGGCGCCACCTATAATCTTGCCTAGGGCTCCAATTTTGTTTGGGCCGGGCCTGGTTGAGAGTTTTAATGTTTAAAATCGGTTAGACTGTTACTGACAGCAGCTACATTTAAGTTTCACTTTCTGTTCTGACTGAATGCTGCTGCAGCATGGAGGTGTAGTTCTCAGTCATCCTGGACATGATCATCCTGAGAGTTTTAGCTGAAAACAGCTGGACGTTTCTGGATATGTTGGAGACATTTAGCCTCTCATCCCAGAGGCTTCTTCCAGACTTTGGTTGTGGTCAGAAACAAACACACTGGTTGTGCTGCAAGTCTTTTTCTTTTTTTCTCCGAAACATGTTTTTGTCTAAATGAAGGTGATGTAGTTGTTCATAGAATAAAAATCTGTGTTGAAGTTAAGATTATTTCATCAAGTAGGACCTGTGGTTAGCTGGCTCATGTACAACATGTCATGTCTTGAGAGAACCGGAATCAGGAATCGACAGGAACAGGAAACGAAACGAGGAATTGGAATCGGAATCGTTCAAAATCAAACGATGCCCAACCCTACTGGTGAGTATATATACTCTATTACTAAACTATCTGAAAACACTGACGTGTGACTCAGCGTGACAGTGACTTTATGGTACTCCATATGGGCCATTTACTTTAATGTTGTCATGTTGATGTGAGAATGTGAGAAGCTCTGATGAACTCAGCATCTCAGAATCATACTGCAAGTATCCTGATAGGTTCTGGTAGACTTTGCTGCATAAATCTGCATATTAATAAACAGAAACCTGGTACAGCAGGAAACTTCTGGAATCCCATCTCCATTCAAATGGAGGCTTGTCATAAATACCTAACAATACATTCATGGGTCTCCAAAAAGAATGAGATGTAGTTAACTATGGTTCACAGATAACAATGACTTGGATTGAACATTAGGTAACATAAAAAAATGCATGTATTATTTTAAATTATTTGCATTTATTATTTTTAACAATATTTAATTGGTCACGCAGAATTAGAAAAATCAGCTAAATTACTTTTTTTAAACAAAGTGAAGATGCATTTAACTTTTAGCAGTATGATAAGCCTTGCCCACCTGCCCATCATTCCCTAATAGCCTGCCCACGACGATCCAGTAAACATGTTGACCGTTTTAGTAATGAGATAGCTGACAGGTGAGCTTGCACCTGGCTTCAGGAAGCTCATTACAGACTCGTAATGATGTGCCATGTTCCATAATTAGAGAACTTTTCAGCTCTCTGTCCAACTTCCACGTCTGTTTTGTTGGTTGGGAGGGCAGCACGGAGCTCTGGTTCGGATATTTCAGCCTGAAACTATGTGGAGTCTAAATGATCTGTGGAGATTTCATAGGATGTGCTAGCAGACACTTCTGTGAAGGCTCACACAATGACATTTACAGGATGATGGTGGGTTATGAAATGGAGTAATTTTTGAGATGGGAGATGGAAATTTTGCGCATATGGGTGTTGTCACTTCTAATGAGGTCAGAGTTCATACGTCATAGTGCTGAATTTGTTTGATTGTGATTATTAAACATGTTTAATCACTAGAAAATGTCATTGAATAGAAGAAAGAATTATGGAAGAATAAAATGTCAAAAGTCACTTTTTACCCAAAATGTAAAAAACAACCAAACATCACATTTGTTAGAGGTTTGCGACAATTTCAAGATCATTTTCTTTTTTTGAATCTTATGCTGCATTTACTAAAAATTCCAGTGTTTAGGGCCTAACTGCATTTTAATATTTTGTTCTACTATTATTTAGTCATGCAGTTCCTATAGTATCTTTACATCAACATGCCTTTTTTATACTACCATTAATATGTTTGATGTTGAAAAATCTAATACTTCCAGTACTTGGAAGATGGTATTGTCTACTTGGTCTCAGAAAAACTATTCCCAGCATGCAATATTACAACAGACTCAAGAAAGACGAAGCCATGGGGAGAAAGAAATGGTTTCTGTACCAATCAGGCAAGCTATAAAAGGAATGAGTCACCACTGGTATCATAGGAAAAAGACAGTATGAGTTAGTCAGATGTGTGACGGGTTAATGGGAGTAACGGGAATACTTGCTGATGGGTTTCTTCATTGCACTGAGTGATGGAGTCCAGCAGGAATTTATTCTGCATTTAAAGAGTGGAAGGTGAAAGAAATGGTCATTTAAAGGTTTAGAAAACATTGATTGTGTGAACTGCTGTGAAGCTTCGGCAGAAGTCCCTCAGGCTTGTGTTGTTTGTGGAGACTTAACATTAACGTTGCATTTTTTACCCAAGAAAGAAGAGCAAACAGAGGCAGTGGAAGAGTTGCATTGCTGTTAACCAATCAGATGCAAGATGTTTGCATATCATATATAAATAAGTAAGACTCCAAATCCTGTGATTTTCTGCCTCATTTCTCTGGTAAACTTCCACTTCCTGAAACAGGAGCGCCAGAGCTTTCTTTTCAACAGAAAATGACTCACATGACATTCATTCCCAACAGAAACACAGCGTTAAAACAATGAGTAAAGGCCCTAGTTATGACTGCAGTAATACACATTAGCCATATTTGGATCAGCTGTTACCTCATGAGCTCTATAGAGACTATTTCTCTAAACAGGCGCCGTCAACATCCGACAGAAACACCATTGCAACAATCTTTTTGTGTGACATCTAATGTCTAAATGAAGTCAAATAAATTGTGTACACCACAGGATTTGTTACTAATATTTTAGGGCTGCAAGCTCAAATCAGCTGGGATTTATGTATATTTTAACGTAAACCAGAAAACAAATATCGTTTCCCAGTTTCAGGAGGATTAATTAGCTCCTTTGCAAATGCTCTTCACACACAGCCCTGTAATGGACCTCGTTTATTAGGCAAAATTGTCAAGCTTGCTGTTTACTTTGTGCTTGACAACAATAAACACTGCAGCTGATAAATAACATGTAAAGAGTTTCTGTTATCAGGATGTCGTCTGCGATCAACAGAAGTGTGGACGTATAAAGTTCGGCTCGCTATGGCAAGCCAAATGAGCATTTATTCTGATATCAGGATATCAGCCAGAATTGTCATGAACATGTAAGCCATTTCTGTCCACTAGTTAACTAGTTAGCCATGTTTGTGTCAACTAGTTAAATAGTGACAGCCTAAATGTCAACTAGTTAACTAGTAAGGCCTAAATTCTCTCTAGTTAACTAGTTAAAATGTTTCATATCTTACTAGTTAACTAGTATTGCTCAGTGTGTTCACTAGTTAACTAGTGGACAGATCAATGTCCACTAGTTAACTAGTTAAAACACATTTAGTTTTTACTAGTCAACTAGTAAGGTACAAAAACTCGTACTAGCTGACTACTGAATGTAAAAATCCCACTTGTTAACTTTGCCCAATTTGGCCAGCTGCTTGAGCATTAATTCTGATATCTTGTCAACAGGTCAACTAGTTAACTAGTGAGGGTCAAACTGTACACGCTAGTTAACTAGTGAACACATTTTGACCTTCACTAGTTAACTAGTTGACACAAAAATGGCTCATTAGTTAACTAGTAAAGGCCAAAATGCATACCAGTCAGCTAGTTGAAGGTATTTGTGTCTCACTAGTTAACTAGTCAGGGTCAAAATGAGCCCACCAGTTAACTAGTGGGAGACGGAAATGTTCACTAGTTAACTAGTGAACACATTTTGGCTTCACTAGTTAACTAGGTGACACAAAATGGCTCACTAGTTAACTAGTAAAGGCCAAAATGCATACCAGTCAGCTAGTTGAAGGTTTTTGTGTCTCACTAGTTAACTAGTGATGGCCAAAATGTGCACACCAGTTAACTAGTGACAGAAGAAATGCCCACTAGTTGACTAGTGAACACATTTTGGCTTCCTAGTTAACTAGGTGACACAAAAATGGCTCACTAGTTAACTAGTAAGGGCTAAAATGCATACCAGTCAGCTAGTTGAAGGTTTTTGTGTCTCACTAGTTAACTAGTGACAGTTCAAAGTGTCCACATGTTCACTAGTGAAGGCAAAACTCCTAACTAGTTAAGTAGTTGGAGTAGGGCAGTGCCACTAGTTAACTAGTGAACCATTAATGACTCACTAGCTAGCTAGTTGATTGTAGCAGGCTCACTAGTTACCTAGTTGATGCATCCATTGTCCAAACTAGTTAACTAGTGAGGACATAAATGTATACTAGTAAACTAGTTCAAGCCTACATTCACACTAGCTAGCTAGTTGCACAGAATTCTAATTACGAGGCAGAGAATTTCTCAAATTGAGGCTTTCTATTGGCTCACTATGTTAAAATAAAATATGACAACCAATCACAGTGCGGAATTTTGCAAAATCCCACCCCAAACATTTGCATGCGGCACACAAGTTAACATGCTGGCCAGAGGAACCTCAGCTAGTAAACTAGTAGTGGCTTCAGTGTGACACTTACATGTAAACTTGTGAAGGCGGAACTGCTCACTAGTTAACTAGAGAGGGTACAAATGTCCACTAGTTAACTAGTGAGGTGCAAAATAAGTGTCACTAGTTCACTAGTGGGCCCCAAAACGCCCACAAGTTAACTAGTAAGGTGTGGATATGCTCACTAGTTAACTAGTGAGGTGCAGATTTGCTCACTAGTTAACTAGTGCACCCTTAAGCGCCCACTAGTTAACTAGTAAGGTGCAAAAAAGCATCACTAGTTAACTAGTAAGGTGCAGATATGCTCACTAGTTAACTAGTGGGCCCCAAAACGCCAACTAGTTAACTAGTAGGGTGCGGATTTGCTCACTAGTTAACTAGTGAGGCGCAGATATGCTCACTAGTTAACTAGTGACGTGCGGATTTGCTTACTAGTTAACTAGTGAGGCGCAGATATGCTCACTAGTTAACTAGTAAGGTGCGGATTTGCTCACTAGTTAACTAGTGAGGTGCGGATTTGCTCACTAGTTAACTAGTGAGGTGCAGATTTGCTCACTAGTTAACTAGTGAGGTGCGGATTTGCTCACTAGTTAACTAGTGAGGTGCAGATTTGCTCACTAGTACCTCACTAGTTAACTAGTGAGCATATCTGCACCTCACTAGTTAACTAGTGAGGTGCGGATTTGCTCACTAGTTAACTAGTTGCATCTAAAAACACATACAAGCTGACCATTTTTGTCCACTAGTTAACTAGTGGAACAAATGAAATTTCACCAGTTTACATGTGTGGCAGTGAAGCAGCTCACTAGTTAACTAGTGCCTGAAACACAAATTATGCATATTCTAATGAGAAGGCGGGCAGAAGACTCCTGTTGGGTATAAGAATCCCACCCAGTCTAAAACGTATGTGCTGTGGCCTCACAATCTGATGGGTGTCCCTGAGCGCCAAGGCTTGCACTCATTAGTCATGGTTTGACACCTACTGGTTGGTCGTTGCGGCGGGTTCGAATCCCGCAGATGGCATTCCGCAATTGCTGTAACATTATTTATTTTCTCTTTGTGTTGTAATGTTCAAAGTTTTATTGTTTTACTGCTTTTATTCCCCCCTCCCAAATCAAGTAAAGCACCTCGTTTGGTGTCGTGTAAGGGAGATCATTTGTCGAGTTCAAGTCCCATTGAGGAGAATTGGAATTTAGTGAGCCAGTAATTTTATTGTAGTTCATTTTTGTTTGGTATTGAAAGTTTGGTATTGAAAAAGGCTATATTAAAAATAATTATTGATATATATATATCCATCCATCCATCCATCCATCTTCCCAAGAAATAGATCAAATGACACTGATGGAAAAAACTGTGGTTATTTTGGAGAGGGTGCTGGCTGCAAAACCACAAAGGCGGAGCTGCACCCCGCCCATTCACGCAAACTCAGCCTAGCCCACTGACTTCCGTTTTTGTTTTCAACTTTATCGCAAACTGACCTGACCCACATGAATTACGGCTGTTACTAGTTTACAGTCGTTAATGCTATGTTCTATACTCCAATTAAACAAGATAAATATAACTTGCTACATGACAAAGACTGAATATATCTCGAAATGAAAAGGTTTCTTTTAGCGAATATCTGCCTACAGCTGGTCTAATAATAGTGGTGTACAACAGCACTTCAGTCTATTGAACGGCCTCTGGTAGTCTAGTGGTAAAATCGTCTGAGTTGGTTTTTGCTTTCCCCTCAGCTGATGCTGGTTCGATTCTCGGTGGGGTCATCAGCAGTCTATTTAGCCACATTCAATTTGTTTATATTTTAGTTGTAATGTTTCTTTTCAGCAAAATATTTATGTCGCTAAAAGTTCTTTGAATTTGGTCGTTCCTAAACAGCATTTTAGTTGAAACTCTGCTCACAAATGGACTCACACTGGCTAAATAAACGAATAAATAAATAAATAAACACATTATATGTTAAACGGTATACCAGTAAATTGTTGTAAACATAGTACTGGCAAGTGTAGCTAGAAATGAAGAAAAGAGGTTGTAAACTACCTAAAACTTACACTACTGGGAGGCGAAACAGCATGTCAACCTGACTCCATAACCACTACACCACCACATCTGTTATAAATCAAGTGGCGTTACATGTAATTGTGCTGCCCAGTGTGTCTCTGAGATGGGATGTATGGTTTATTGGCGGTGTCTCAGTAGAAGTCATTTCAGAAATAATTTGTCAGAAAATTCACAGAATATCCAGATTTGAGAACCAAGACCAGACCCGCTTCGGGGGAGGAGACCAAATTGAAGCTGAGATGGGAGGAAAATGCATGAATGAGGCTAAAAATGGCTTTGGCGTGTTTCTTATGAGGAAATGACAATATAACATGATTAAAAGTTCCAAAAGTTAGATTTTTAATTATATGGAACCTTTACAAAACTGTTCAATTAACTTCTCAACTCCGTCCTCAATCTCGCATTTTTTAGCTACAACACCCTCTTTGGTTCCAGAATGCTATCAAGTCTGACAACTGGAAGGAATTAGACTGACTCTAATGGAATGGGCGGGGCTGATTCTGGAATGGGCGGGGCTGACTCTGGTGCAGCTCCACCTTCTGGTGCAGCTCCGCCTTTGTGGTTCTGCAGCAAGCACCACTTGTTATTTTGAGCTAGTACCAGAAGACAGTGTAACCTTTTTTAGTTCTCTCCAGTCAAAACAAAACTTTAGACTTTTTTCTTTTTTAAATTTAACAGGGAACAGCAATCAATTGAACAGGGAACTGCAACCAGTAGTCACACAACAAAATAAAATCACACAAACAAAATAAAGTTACTCTCCTTTTTTCTTGGTGTCTGAAAAGGGCAGGGAAAACCATCAGACTCCAGTCACCCATCGAATGGACTCTTCACCCTCCTGCCCTCTGGGAAGCGCTACAGGAGCCTATGGACTAAGACTACCAGGTCCCGAAACAGTTTCTTCCCCACAGCTGTCAGACTCCTAAACTCTGCCTGCTGACATAACACCCCAAACCAGCAGCACCCTACATAAACTCTGTAGAAACAAGAAAGCCCTGGAAATCGATGCAGAGCGTCGCGAGATATGCCTGACTGGTCATATATATTACCTCTCATGACACTGACCTCTGACCCTATGAACTTGTGTATGTGATGAGTTTATTTACCTTTGATAGGGAGTTATGACTTCTGATTTTGTCAAAATCCTTCAACCCGTTCAGGAGATATTGCACACAAAAGCCAAATTTTCATATATACGGCCTCACACAACCTTGACCTTTGACCCTATGAGGTTTTGTACCTCATGAGTTTATTTACCTTAGATAGGGAGTTCTCACCTGCGATTTGGTCAAAGTATTTCAACCTGTTCAGAAGATATTGCACACAAAAAACAATTTTTCATATATACGGCCTCACACGACCTTTACCTTTGACCCTATGAGGTTGTGACCTGATCAGTTTATCTACCTTTGATAGGGAGCTATCACCTCTGATTTGGTCAAAATCATTCAACCCGTTCAGGCAATTTTTGATATATATATGACCTCACACAACCTTGACCTTTGACCCTATGACATTGTGTTCCTAATCAGTTCATGTACCCTTCATAGTAATAAAATACACAGGCGAGGGTCCGACTCTCTGGAGGACGCCATGTTGGATTTTATGTTTATTTAGCTGTATTTATGGTTTTGCTGGTGGTTTTTGACTCCTTTGAAAACTGTGCAACAACACTCTTCTTCTTCCTTTTCTCGTGTGTTATTTGGCGGATGGCACTCAACATAAAAAGATGCATTTCTCAAACAATTAATGTATTGGAGCGTGAACCTGAGTCATTAATCTCATATCCTAATTTGAGAGTTACAGCTAGAGTCCAGAGAGTTTTGTTGGCTTTATGAGCATTAGTTAGTAAGGTCCTCACTTGAACAAAAAATACAGCTTGTTTGCAGTGACTTTGGTATTTACTACCCCCTATTGCCAGAAATCTACACACTTTCCCTTTAAGCGCGTTGTCTCTTTAAGACTGGTCCTGGGTGACATTGGAGTTTACAGCGAGGCCGTAGAAATTCTCTGTCTGGATATTTATTGTGGAGATTAATGGACTAAAATGGGTTGCTGCACCGTGACTGTCTTCTCCTTTTTTTGGAGAGTAAAAACTATATTTTGGTTTTTAAATGCTGCCGCTGCACCGTATTAAGAAATCATATTACTGGTTGGTTCGAAATGGGTTGAAATGTTCACATTTCTTCTTTGCTTTACATGCTGATCACTAAAGCGTGCTTTAATTAATATTGCGTTTTCGTAAAACGTAAGAGCAAACAAGGGGGATTTTAATTGACAAAAATAATAAAATCAGCACATTTCCAAGCCAACTGCGGTTAACATTGGCACGTCGGCTTGAAAAATATCTCCTTTTTGCCGTAAATAACACACATTTCATAGCTGTTGTGGGTTATGTATGTGTTCATCAGTGCTTGAGAACTGTAACTTTGGGGAGCGGGTCGTAATTGTGGGCTTTTAATGCGGTGCTGTCTGTGGCGAGGTGTTGGTAGGGTCTGATCGGAGCTGCAGCCAGAGCGTTTCTCCCGACCAGCGGCTGCTGGGAGCTGGTCCACGGTGAAGCAGCCCACGCAGCCGAACGAGGGCTTCCCGGCTAAGAGCTGACTGCAGCGGCCCCGACGACCGCGGGCCAGCGACCCGAGAAATAACATGGGGAGTCCTGCTGCTGCCTGCTGTTGTTTGTTTTCCGTAGTAAATACCTGAATATGCAGAGACTCAACAGGTCATTCAGTTGTGTGGTATCATTCAGATGATCAAATGAAATGTTGCAACATTAATATCAGTTTACCTGATCTTGATCAATAATCACATTGATGAATTGGTGCATGAATAACTACAGACCCTGCTTCCTGCAGCAGCTTTTTCTGCTCTAGATTTATGATCTGCTATTTGTATATTTCAACGAAAAAGACGGAAATGGCATTAATTATTTAGATTTATTTGTGGATTTTTTTGTCGATGTTAACCCTGTTGTGTCTCAGTTCATGAAGCTGTTTTCAATGTTTCCCGCGATGCGAGCAGCTGATTGTGCAGCAGATGGCCGCGGACATGATCAATTTCGAAGTGCTAGTTCTGGATCAAGAGAAAGCCTGCTGTGCTGTGCCGATGATTTTATTTTGCGAGGATGGATTGAGGAAGGGGGACACACATGCTTAAATATCGACTGTCGGCAGTAATCAGATTCTTACTCATAAAATACTTGTTTACATGTTTTGTGTGTGTGTGTGTGTGTGTGTGTGTGTGTGTGTGTGTGTGTGTGTGTGTGTGTGTGTGTGTGTAAAACTCTGCCCACTAATCCGTTACGTATTTTGTTTCTTGTTGACATAAATACAAAAATTATGCAAAAGAAAAGAAGTGAAATAATGTACAAAACTAAAGTGTATGATCCAGTATCGAACCCGCGACCTTCACCATTGTAGGCGAACGCGTTAGTCACTAGACCACCAGCACTAGGTGCTACATCTCCTCGCAAATTCATACCTTTAAAACACTATGAGTGCTGGCAGGCTTTACAGCAACGTATGTAAAATAGAGCCTTTTTTATTATTATAAACTTGTCGCTTCCGTACAAATGTGAAACAATATATCTGACGGAGATTTCTGCAGAGTTTCTGCACTTTCCTGTCAACAGAAACAGACATGCTGTCTGCCGCTGCCTTCCGCCTCCAGGCTTTTTCAGACTAATAACTGAAAACTAAAGACTGCACACGTTAACTGAACAAAGATTACAGCAATACACCACAACTTTCTCGCTACAAATATCGTCAAAACATATTTATGTGCTCAAACGATCTTAGTTTATCAAATTTTCTCTTAGAACAGCCTGAACAGAGTCCGCCATACTTTCTCTGTTTCTCAGTCCTACATGGACCAATCACATAGCTGTTCTGCATTTCTTCATTTGCATGTAAAGGCCGGATTTGCTCACTAGCTAACTAGTGAGCAGTGCAGCGGTCGAACTAGTTAACATGTTACACAGAATGCCAGCCAAGTGTGTATTTATTCAAATTCCACAAATTTACTAGTTTTAGGGGCATTTTTCTGCAGCTAGTTAACTAGTGACAGTGTTTTGTGTTCACTACTTAACATGTAAGGCTCAGTTTGCCCTCTATAAGCTAGTGAGAAAAAATTATAATGCAGATATGCTCACTAGTTAACTAGTGAGTGCTTCCTGTCCCATTACAAGTGAACTAGAAAGGCCAAATATGTCAACTAGTTAACTAGTGAAGGTAAATTTGTCACTAGTTAACTAGTAAGAACACATTTTTACATAACAAGTAAACTAGATTGCTCCAAAAACAGCAACTAGTGTGCGTCTTGTGCGCACTAGTTAACTAGTGAGCATATCTGCACCTAACTAGTTAACTAGTGAGCATATCTGCACCTCACTAGTTAACTAGTGAGCAAATCCGCACCTCACTAGTTAACTAGTGAGCAAATCCGCACCTCACTAGTTAACTAGTGAGCAAATCCGCACCTCACTAGTTAACTAGTGAGCAAATCCGCGCCTCACTAGTTAGCTAGTAAGCAAATCCGCACTTCACTAGTTAACTAGTGAGCATATCTGTGCCTCACTAGTTAACTAGTGAGCAAATCCGCACCCTACTAGTTAACTAGTTGGCGTTTTGGGGCCCACTAGTTAACTAGTGAGCATATCTGCACTTTACAAGTTAACTAGTGATGCTTTTTTGCACCTTACTAGTTAACTAGTGGGTGCTTTAGGGCACACTAGTTAACTAGTGAGCAAATCTGCACCTCACTAGTTAACTAGTGAGCAAATCCGCACATCACTAGTTAACTAGTGAGCATATCTGTGCCTCACTAGTTAACAAGTGAGCAAATCCGCACCCTACTAGTTAACTTGTTGACATTTTGGGGCCCACTAGTTAACTAGTGAGCATATCTGCACCTTACTAGTTAACTAGTGATGCTTTTTTGCACCTTACTAGTTAACTAGTGGGTGCTTTAGGGCGCACTAGTTAACTAGTGAGCAAATCTGCACCTCACTAGTTAACTAGTGAGCATATCCGCACCTTACTAGTTAACTTGTGGGCGATTTGGGGCCCACTAGTGAACTAGTGACACTTATTTTGCACCTCACTAGTTAACTAGTGGACATTTGTACCCTCTCTAGTTAACTAGTGAGCAGTTCTGCCTTCACAAGTTTACATGTAAGTGTCACACTGAAGCCACTACTAGTTCACTAGCTGAGGTTCCTCTGGCCAGCATGTTAACTTGTGTGCCGCATGCAAATGTTTGGGGTGGGATTTTACGAAATTCCGCACTGTGATTGGTTGTCATATTTTATTTTGACACAGGGAGCCAATAGAGAGTCTTAATTTGAGAAATTCTCCGCCTCCTAATTAGAATTCTGCGCAACTAGCTAGCTAGTGTGAATGTAGACTTGAACTAGTTTACTAGTATACATTTATGTCCTCACTAGTTAACTAGTTTGGACAATGGATGCATCAACTAGGTAACTAGTGAGCCTGCTGCCATCAACTAGCTAGCTAGTGAGCCATTAATGGTTCACTAGTTAACTAGTGGCACTGACCTACTCCAACTAGTTAACTAGTTAGGAGTTAAGCCTTCACTAGTTAACTAGTGTGCACATTTTGGCCATCAATAGTTAACTAGTGAGACACAAAAAACCTTCAACTAGCTGACTGGTATGCACTTTGGCCTTTACTAGTTAACTAGTGAGCCATTTATGTGACAACTAGTTAACTAGTGAAGCCAAAATGTGTTCACTAGTTAACTAGTGCACATTTATGTCTACCACAAGTTAACTAGTGTGCACATTTTGGCCATCACTAGTTAACTAGTGAGACACAAAAACCTTCAACTAGCTGACTGGTATGCATTTTGGTCTTTACTAGTTAACTAGTGAGCCATTTATGTGTCAACTAGTTAACTAGTGAAGCCAAAATATGTTCACTAGTTAACTAGTGCGCATTTATGTCTACCACAAGTTAACTAGTGTGCACATTTTGACCCTCACTAGTTAACTAGTGAGACAAATACCTTCAAGTAGCTGACTGCTATGCATTTCTGCTTTTACTAGTTAACTAGTGAGCAGTTTTTGTGTCAACTAGTTAACTACTGAAGCCTAAATGTGTTCACTAGTTAACTAGTGCACATTTCTGCTGTCACTAGTTAACTAGTGGGCACATTTTCACCCTCGATATTTAACTAGTTGACACAAACATGTCTAACTAGTTAACTAGTGGACAGAAATGGCTTACATGTTCATGACAATTCTGGCTGATATCCTGATTTCAGAATAAATGCTCATTTGGCTTGCCATACATCGCTCTAAAACACATTAACCAAACATTATGCATTTTTTATGTGGGAGCCAGTAATAAATAAATGATTCTAGTTTAAAGGGGGATTACATTTATCAGATGAAATAAATGTCGAAGCAGTAAGAAAATGTGAGTTTCAGTGTTTAAATTTTAAATCGCATAAGCTGCAGGAACTGAATATTGTCTATGGTTTTAGGTGTGTGTGTGTGTGTGTGTGTGTGTGTGTGTGTGTGTGTGTGTGTGTGTGTGTGTGTGTGTGTGTGTGTGTGTGTGTGTGTGTGAAAGAATTTAAGTTAATGAGAGCCCGAGCTGGACGTTTGTTTGCCATGTTTTGCAGCAGAAGAAGCACAGATGATGAATGCACGTCAATCACTCAAAGACGGGCCTTCATCGTTTATTGGAGCTGGCTGACAGTCGTCAGCCCTCACTGAAGGCGTTCGGAGAGAAGGCCTCATCCATAATTGAATATTGAGCTTGGAAATGTCACCTATATACGTCCATCTAAATTTCAAGAAGGGGGATATCCCCACCGGCTCAGAACATGCATGTCTGACAGGTCCCATCAATCTAAAGTTCAACGTTTTCGTCAATATAGACCGTCATCGGTGGGGGATTGTTCATTTTTAAC